>NC_041391.1:293216609-293289058 GCF_002162155.2 Triticum dicoccoides | reverse complement strand
GAGGGGAGTGGAACCATGTTTTACGGACACATTTGTCTGAAATGTGAGGGGGAGTTACAGTTCTACCCCTGCCTTTAGGCTTCTCGGCTTGGGTCTATTTACTCAGGGTCGGGGATAGTAGAGTAACTTTGATCCTCCCTAAATAGTGGGCGGGAGTGATTTCGGGCGAGGAGGGCGTGTTTTGAAATATAGTGGGCGCGAGCGATTTCGGGCGAGGAGGGCGTGTTTTGAAATAGTGGGCGCGAGCTATTTCGGGCAAGGAGAGTGTGTTTTTCCGACCATGGTTTATGAATTATTCGGCACATGTCATTTCGGCCGAGGAGAAGGCGCGCTTGGATGAAGTTACGAACCTACCCTCGATGTACAACTGGCCAATTGATGCGTGTCCCACATAGGATGGTAATTTCGCGTCTCCCATTTATTTTCTCGGGCGAATTCCACCGAGCAGAGGATGTTTAACGATTCGTTCAAAATTTGGGAGAACGAGGATCCACGTCTACCTTACCAAGTTGATTCGAATCAAATTTTGAAATATTAGTTTGCCACTTCTTTTTTAGATGGAGAGATGATGCTCGGGAGTAATGTGTTTTTACATGCTCGTTGCTAGTGATTTACTATATGACAAATAGTTGACCCACTCAAAAACGGGAATCAAACCCAAAATGAAATATCTCGACTCAATGAAATAGCTCGTTCACCAGGTCAAAATAGTGAACCAAATCCAAAATTGAACACCTCAATCGAGTAGCATGTTGTACAGTATTATAGTACTCCATGAACATGTTGAAAGTCAAATTAATGAACTTGTTTGATATACGCATATATCCGTTCATGTGTGGACTGCAGACAACATGTTCTCCAATTTAAATATTTGAATGCAAGTTTATATCGAAACATGGTTTATATCAGTCTTTGATGCATAAAAGCGACCTTCCCCTCTGTCGGACTCCTGCTCTCTCTCTCTCTCTCTCCGACAATCTTCAATTCTGTCGCACGCATCCAACACACAAACCTTGTTGGTCCCTCTCGCTTTCTCTCCATCTCTCTCCCTCTCTCTCTCTCTCTGTATGTGTGTGTGGGGGGGGGGGACGGTCTTTCTAGTTTGCATGCATATATACTCCATCTATAGGTCTCTCTCACACACTATGTATGATTCTCTAGTCCAAGCTAGATATCTTGGGTGCACTCATCGTACGCACACAAATTCCTTGGCTCGTTGCCGGTAACTCTCTCACGCACCACTCTATCATCTCGGAGCTCTTCCCCCTCTCTCTCAAACTCTCCATCTACCTGGGTCACACATACACATGCATATCTCACTCGCACTCGATAGGCCCATCTAAAACTCTATATCTCTCCCTCGTTCTCTCTCCATCTCACACGCACACACACACAATCTCATGCCTAGCTAGCCAAGTATGATGGTCTCTCACTCAATTGTAGGCACACGCAGTCCCCCCTATATGTATATGACTAGCTAATCTTAGTCTCCATCACAAACATGTGCATGGTCTATCTCAATTTCTCTAGGGGCATCTTTCTATCGCGCACGCACCTCCCTCGATCTCCCACCCATATAGTCCCCTCATCTTGAGGGGATCTCTCCATCACAAACACACCCTCTCGCCCTCCCCATGCATCCATGTTCTCCATGTGTCCCTCTCGACCTTTGTTCCTTGTTGGCCAGACCTCTATTGGACATGTGCTATAGGGGTGTCTCTCTCCGTTGCAAACAATCACACACTAGCTATCATCATGTATCTCCTTGCCTCGCTTTTCTATCTCGGAGATGCATGCATGATATGTTCGCCTAAGAAACGAAAAAACACACACTCTCACTAATTTATCGTTTGTTGTCACTTTATCTTTCACACACATACTGTTTTTGCACACTTACTCATTCTCCTTCACACACACTTGATCTCTCTCTCGACTTAGGCACTCTCCTCGGTCCATAGCATATTGATTTATTGAAAAGTCAACATCACAAAGTTTGACCATGTACGTGGAGAAAAACAATTACATCTAGAACGGCAAACATATACCATTAGATTCACCATGAGATGAAGTTTCGTATGATGTATCTTTGGTATTGTAGATATAAATAACATTTGCGTAAACCTGATCAAAGTTTCCAAAGTTTGACTTCTAAAAAATTTACATGCACTGCATTATCGAGTGGATGGAATATCTCTTTCCCCCACTCAGCTATCTGATGCACCACTCAGCCTAATCGGGGCTCCTCTATCTCTCTCAAACTTTATATCTCCCTGGTTCACACATACACATGTCTCGCTCGCGCTATACATATAGACCCATCCAACACTCTCCGCCCTTGTTCTCTCTCTATATGACACGCACCCCCCCCAATAAGTACCATAATCCCTCACTCCATCATAGGCGCAAGCACTCCCATCCCCCTAAGTATGATTATCTCTCACTAGCCATTAGGAACACACATATTGTCTCCTTCCATTCATACGTCTATCTCGATATCTCTCGGGGTATCTTCTATCACGCACACACCTTGTCACTCGATCTCCCACCCATGTAGTCCCATCACGATCTCCAGGGGATCTCTCTATGACAAACATACACTCTCTCCTCCCCATCTCTGCATTTTCTCCGTACGTCTCTCTCGACCTCTCTCCCTTGTTTGTCAGACCCCTCTTGGCCACGTGCTAGGGGTCTTGCTCTCTCGGTTGCAAACAACCACACACTATCTCCTCACCTTGCTTCCGTTGTCGAAGATGCATGTGTGAGTAAGACACACATGCTTTTTCTTAACTTTTATCGAGTGTTGTCCATGTCTCTTTCACACATGCACACACACTTTTTTCACTCACTCTTTCTATTTCTGTCTCTCTCTCTCTCTCTAGTTAGGGACTCTCTCACGTCCATAAGCATATGGATGTTTTGAAAATTCAAACCTCAGAAAAGTTTGACCAGGTATATGTGGGGAAAAACATTTACATCTGGAACGATCATTAGATTCATCACAACATGTACTTACTTCATACTATCATTTATCTTTGGTATTGTAGATATAAGTAATTTCTTTATAAACTTGGTCAAAGTTTCAAAAGTTTGACTTTTAGAAAAATGTTGGAACTACATTATCGAACGGAGGGAGTAGCTCTTTCTCTCTCTCTCTGCTATCTCTCACGGGCCTCCCCTCTCACTCGAACACTCTATACCGACAGATTATACGCTCACTATGTCAGCGTATAGCTCCGTATATTGTTTAGTTGACCGGTCAACCAGTCTGCATGCTGCCTTGTCAGCTCGTGTTCTGTATCTTCGTGTGCTGGCCCATGTGGCACTGGGTGAAAATAAGTAAACTAGAGGCCCATCTGACACGCGGTGAAGTAAACAAAGTTGAAACCACTCGGGGTAGCGCCCCGCACACTAGTAAATTGAGGGCGCATTGAGGACACACTTCTTCCGCGTGAAGGACGCACTCGCATACAATTCACCACTGTGCGGCGGCATGCACAGAAGGACGCACTCGCGCACACCCAGCACACAACACACACCAGCACATGTGTACACCAGCGTTGCCGCCTATTGAGATGGATGGTGAGGCAGCCAACAAGCGGAGGCGCCTCGAGCCAAAACCGCATTCGGCGAGCCTGGACTTCATCAGCAGCCTCCCCGACGACATGCTGCTCGTCATCATCGGCCTCCTCCCCACCAAATCTGCCGTGAGTACCACCCTGCTCTCCCGGCGGTGGCGCCCCCTCTGGCGCCGCGTCACCCTCAACCTCATCATTGACAGCTGCCTCTGCGACGGGGATTGCAAACGCATGGCTGCAGTCTCCAAGATCCTTTCATCGCACCCTAGGCCAGTCAGACTCCTTGACATCCGCATGTCCAGTACCAACTACAAGGTCCAACCCAAGTTCGATGAGTGGTTCTTATCCCCCGCCCTAGATGAGCTTGAGGTGCTCAGCTTTGAAGCTGGACGATGTTGCTCTCTGCCGCTGTCCGTGCTCCGCCTCATGCCAACGCTGCATCGCGCCAGCTTCAGCTCCTACTATCTTCCCCAGATTAATGCCGCTCCCGCCCTTCTTCTCCCTCAACTCAAGCAGCTCGACCTCTTCGACGTTGTCATCTCAAAGAAGTCTATGGAGCACCTGCTCCGCAGCTGTACTGCGCTCGAGCGTCTTGAGCAGATCCACAGATTCATTAGCCTCCACATCGCCTCGATGAATCTCCGATGGATTTATGTGCCTTGCTGGCCCCGCAACAAGACATCAATTGGGAAGAGATCACTCCAGCTGTTCCACGTTATGGTCATTGAGAATGCACCTTTCCTTGAAAGATTGCTTGTATCGGATGTAGAAGGTCCAACAAAAATCAGGGTCATTGACGCGCCGAAATTGACAGGGTTGGTCCGCTCGTCTGCCAAATTCTTCGAACTCTTTATTGGATCCGTAATTGTTCAGGTACATCACTCATCTTCTTCTCCGTCTTCTTAAAGTTCAAACTTTTAAATTTCTTCTTGATGTATTTACGACCGTCTTCCAGAAAATGATTCCCATAAGCTTGACCCAGTCTATGCGCATAGTTAAGATCTTGGCAATAAAATCGATCGGCCCCAATGGATCAAGTTGTTGGATTCCGTACATGCTTTCCGTGCACGGAGAAGCTACTCATCGAAGTGAAACTTCTTTCCTATTAGTAAACGGTAATCACAACGTAGCTCAATTTTTTCGTAGTTTTCCCAAATTACGATGACAAGTGTAGTGTTCAAAACTGCATCTACGCACTGCACCGAAAGAAATGTTTATAATATTTTTTCTCACGTGATCACCTGCATCGTTTTTTTGTTGTACTACTATAGTAGCCTAGGCTAGTCATAGTGGAAAGTAACTTAGACTACTCCAGTAACTCTATGGTTACCCTAAGAGCAAGTACTACCTCCGTCCTAGTTTACTCTTCCTATTTTGTAGTATCAAAATTTGACCATAGATTTAACTGACAAAATGTTAATGCATGTCACTAATAACTATATCGTTAGATTCATATTTGAACATAGTTTCAAATGGTGTAATTTTTAGTGACATGCATTGGCATTTTCTTACGTAAATCTATGGTCAAAATTTTATACTAAATAAGAGGTAGTACAAAAGTGGGCTATAACAACCCTCCATTATGTAGGCCAAAACACGTGCCAAATTCACTTGTGATGCATTTGGCATCAATGCCCCTCCATTGCTCACCTGGTGCCTCAATCTGGATCACCTACTTTGCTCCGGTTCCAAACACTTGTTTGGGAGAGTGAGAGGCTGGTGTAGTTGGTTTAATTGATTTGTTTATACATGTGGGTCTGTGTGCACAGCGGTGCCAACTCTCTCACATCGCGAGAGCGGTGCCAAAATCTTTTGATTTGACATTGATGCATATTATGTGGCATACTTTTGCGAAATATGGCATCAGCCACATAGTGGAAGGCAACAAATGCCCAAGTTCTTCACACACTCCTATGTAAATGAGAGGAGAGAGAGAGAGAGAGAGAAAATATCACTAGCCAGCCAACCCTATCGTATGTGCGAATGATATTGGTACCTCTTGATGGCACGACAATCTTATACAGCCAGCTGCTCTAATATGTTCTCTTCTTTTGCAGATAAAAAAAGATCTGAAAGTGAAAAATGTGCAGCACTATAACAATATCATCGAATGCCTTGATCTCCATCTTACAGAAATTGATTTCATCGACTACCGAGGCAGCACATCTGAGATTAAATTGGTCAGGTTCTTTGTTCTTGAGGCAAGTGTGCTCAAGGTAACGAGGTTTGGCATTCTCTGGCGCAACAATGAATGGCGTGCTGATCACCGCAAGCGTCTAAGCCTAAATGACAAAGTCTCCACAGAAGCTGAATTTGTTTTTGAAACATCAAGTGGCCAGAGACTCGAAAACTTATTTTCCCATTGGTGACTTGTCAGGGCGGTGGATTTTAGTTTGTACGATAATGCTGCATCCACCTAAAGTAATGAAAGTTCTTACGTAAACTTCCTAGTAATTCCCTCTTTGTAGGTGCAACATTACTCCTAACATTTGTAATATCAATTTGAAACTTGTAATATTGCCGTGTCCTATTCCTGCATTTTCAAAATCCTGCGAATGAAACAGGTCCTGAGTTGGTGATGATGTTGTGCCTTCATCATTCACCAATAGCCATTGGATCTAGATCTGACGCATATAAACCAAACTTCTCCAGTTTTGCAAAAAGATGCCCGCACTTGTTTGTTGGAAATATGCCCTAGAGGCAATAATAAAATGGTTATTATTATATTTCTTTGTTCATGATAATTGTCTATTATTCATGCTATAACTGTATTATCCGGAAATCATAATACACGTGTGAATACATAGACCACAACAAGTCCCTAGTGAGCCTCTAGTTGACTAGCTCGTTGATCAACAAATAGTCATGGTTTCCTGACTATGGGCATTGGATGTCATTGATAACAGGATCACATCATTAGGAGAATGATGTGATGGACAAGACCCAATTCTAAGCATAGCTCAAAGATCGTGTAGTTCGTTTAGCTAGAGCTTTTCCAATTGTCGAGTATCATTTCCTTAGACCATGAGATTGTGCAACTCCCGGATACCGTAGGAGTACTTTGGGTGTGCCAAACGTCACAACGTAACTGGGTGACTATAAAGGTACACTACGGGTATCTCCGAAAGTGTCTGTTGGGTTGGCACGAATCGAGACTAGGATTTGTCACTCCGTATGACGGAGAGGTATCTCTGGGCCCACTCGGTAATGCATCATCATAATGAGCTCAATGTGACCAAGTGTCTGGTCACGGCATCATGCATTACAGTACGAGTAAAGTGACTTGCCGGCAACGAGACTAAACGAGGTATTGGGATACCGACGATCGAGTCTCGGACAAGTAACGTACTGATCGACAAAGGGAATTCAATACGGGGTTGATTGAATCCTCGACATCGTGGTTCATCCGATGAGATCATCGAGGAGTATGTGGGAGCCAACATGGGTATCCAGATCCCGCTGTTGGTTATTTACCGGAGAGGAGTCTCGGTCATGTCTGCATGTCTCCCGAACCCGTAGGGTCTACACACTTAAGGTTCGGTGACGCTAGGGTTGTAGAGATATTAGTATGCAGCAAACCGAAATTTGTTCGGAGTCCTGGATGAGATCCCGGACATCACGAGGAGTTCCAGAATGGTCCGGAGGTGAAGAATTATATATAGGAAGTGTTGTTTCGGCCATCGGGAAAGTTTCGGGGGTCACCGGTATTGTACTGGGACCACCGGAAGGGTCCCGGGGGTCCATCGGGTGGGGCCACCTATCCCGGAGGGCCCCATGGGCTGAAGTGGGAGGCGAACCAGCCCCTGGTGGGCTGGTGCGCCCCCCTTGCCCCCCCTGCGCCTAGGGTTTGGAACCCTAGGGGAGGGGGCGCCTCCACTTGCCTTGGGGGGCAAGTTTCCCCCTTGGCCAGCGCCCCCCAGGAGATCCCATCTCCTAGGGCCGGCGCCCCCCGTGGGGACCCTATATAAAGAGGGGGGGGGGAGGGAGAGCAGCCACACCCTACATCTTGGCGCCTCCCTTCCCCCTTGCTACACCTCTCCCTCTCGCAGACGCTTGGCGAAGCTCTGCCGGATCCCTGCTGCATCCACCACCACGCTATCGTGCTACTGGATCTTCATCAACCTCTCCTTCCCCCTTGCTGGATGAAGAAGGAGGAGATGTCATGCTGACCGTACGTGTGTTGAACGCGGAAGTGCCGTCCGTTCGGCGCTAGGATCTCCGGTGATTTGGATCACGACGTGTACGACTCCCTCAACCCCATTCTCTTGAACACTTCCGCTCGTGATCTACAATGGTATGTAGATGCACTCCCCTCTCTTGTTGCTGGATGAACTCATAGATTGATCTTGGTGAACGTAGGAAATTTTTTATTTTATGCAACGTTCCTCTACAGTGGCATCATGAGCCAGGTCTATGCGTAGTTCTCTTTGCACGAGTAGAACACAATTTGTTGTGGGCGTAGATGTTGTCAACTTTCTTGCCACTACTAGTCTTATTTTTCTTCAGCGGTATTGTGGGATGAAGCGGCTCGGACCGACCTTACACGTACTCTTACGTGAGACAGGTTCCACCGACTGACATGCACTAGTTGCATAAGGTGGCTAGCGGGTGTCTGTCTCTCCCACTTTAGTTGGAGCGGATTCGATGAAAAGGGTCCTTATGAAGGGTAAATAGAAGTTGGCAAATCAAGTTATGGCTTTAACATAGGAAAGAAAATGTTCTTGCTAGATCACCTATAGAAGCCACGTAAAAACTTGCAACAACAATTAGAGGACGTCTAACTTGTTTTTGCAGCAAGTGTTTTGTGATGTGATATGGCCAAAGTTGTGATCAATGATGAATGATATATATATATGTGATGTATGAGATCATGTTCTTGTAATAGGAATCACAACTTGCATGTCGATGAGTATGACAACCGGCAGGAGCCATAGGAGTTGTCTTTATTTTTTTTGTATGACCTGCGTGTCATTGAAGAACGCCATGTAAATTACTTTACTTTATTGCTAAACGCGTTAGCCATAGAAGTAGAAGTAGTCATTGGCTTGACAACTTCATGAAGACACGATGATGGAGATCATGATGATGGAGATCATGGTGTCATGCCGGTGATGAAGATGATCATGGAGCCCCGAAGATGGAGATCAAAGGAGCTATATGATATTGGCCATATCATGTCACTATTATGATTGCATGTGATGTTTATCATGTTTTTCATCTTGTTTACTTAGAACGACAGTAGTAAGTAAGATGATCCCTCAAAGTAATTTCAAGAAAAGTGTTCCCCCTAACTGTGCACCATTGCGAAGGTTCGTTGTTTCGAAGCACCACGTGATGATCGGGTGTGATAGATCCTAACGTTCGAATACAACGGGTGTAAGCCAGATTTACACACGCAATACACTTAGGTTGACTTGACAAGCCTAGCATGTACAGACATGGCCTCGGAACATGGAAGACCGAAAGGTCGAGCATGAGTCATATAGAAGGTCCGATCAACATGAAGATGTTCACCGATGTTAACTAGTCTGTCTCACGTGATGATCGGACACGGCCTAGTTGACTCGGATCATGTTTCACTTAGATGACTAGAGGGATGTCCGTCTAAGTGGGAGTTCATTAAATAATTTGATTAGATGAACTTAATTATCATGAACTTAGTCTAAAATCTTTACAATATGTCTTGTAGATCAAATGGCCAACGCTCATGTCCACCTGAACTTCAACGCGTTCCTAGAGAAAACCAACCTAAAAGATGATGGCAGCAACTATACGGACTGGGTCCGGAACCTGAGGATCATCCTCATAGCTGCCAAGAAAGATTATGTCTTAGAAGCGCCGCTAGGTGAAGCACCAATCCCAGAGAACCAAGACGTTATGAACGCTTGGCAGTCTCGTGCTGATGATTACTCCCTCGTTCAGTGTGGCATGCTTTACAGTTTAGAACCGGGGCTCCAAAAGTGTTTTGAGCAACACGGAGCATATGAGATGTTCGAGGAGCTGAAAATGGTTTTCCAAGCTCATGCCCGGGTCGAGAGATATGAAGTCTCCGACAAATTCTTCAGCTGTAAGATGGAGGAAAATAGTTCTGTCAGCGAGCACATACTCAAGGTGTCTGGGTTGCACAACCGCTTGACTCAGCTGGGAGTTAATCTCCCGGATGACGCGGTCATTGACAAAATTCTCCAGTCGCTCCCACCAAGCTACAAGAGCTTTGTGATGAACTTCAATATGCAAGGGATGGAAAAGACCATTCCTGAGGTATATTCAATGCTGAAATCAACAGAGGTAGAGATCAAAAATGAACATCAAGTGTTGATGGTGAATAAAACCACTAAGTTCAAGAAGGGCAAGGGTAAGAAGAACTTCAAGAAGGATGGCAAGGAAGTTGCCGCGCCTGGTAAGCCAGTTGCCAGGAAGAAGTCAAGCAATGGACCCAAGCCTGAGACTGAGTGCTTTTATTGCAAGGGAAGTGGTCACTGGAAGCGGAACTGCCCCAAGTACTTAGCGGACAAGAAGGTCGACAAAACCAAAGGTATATGTGATATACATGTAATTGATGTGTACCTTACCAGTGCTCGTAGTAGCTCCTGTGTATTTGATACCGGTGCGGTTGCTCACATTTGTAACTCAAAGCAGGAGCTGCGGAATAAGCGGATACTCGCGAAGGATGAGGTGACGATGCGCGTCGGGAATGGTTCCATGGTCGATGTGATCGCCGTCGGCACACTACCTCTACATTTACCTACGGGATTAGTTTTGAACCTCAATAATTGTTATTTAGTACCAGCTTTGAGCATGAACATTGTATCAGGATCTCGTTTAATTCGAGATGGCTACCCATTTAAATCCGAGAATTATGGTTGTTCTATTTATATGAGTGATATGTTTTATGGTCATGCCCCGCTGGTGAATGGTTTATTCTTAATGAATCTCGAACGTAATGTTACACATATTCATAGTGTGAATGCCAAAAGATGTAAAGTTGATAACGATAGTCCCACATACTTGTGGCACTGCCGCCTTGGTCACATTGGTGTCAAGCGCATGAAGAAGCTCCATGCTGATGGACTTTTAGAGTCTCTAGATTATGAATCGTTTGACACATGCGAGCCATGCCTCATGGGCAAGATGACCAAGACTCCGTTCTCCGGAATAATGGAGCGAGCAACCAACTTATTGGAAATCATACATACTGATGTGTGCGGTCCAATGAGCGTTGAGGCTCGCGGAGGATATCATTATGTTCTCACTCTCACTGATGACTTGAGTAGATATGGGTATGTCTACTTGATGAAACACAAGTCTGAGACCTTTGAAAAGTTCAAGGAATTTCAGAATGAGGTAGAGAATCAACATGACCGAAAGATAAAGTTCTTACGATCAGATCGTGGGGGTGAATATTTAAGTCACGAATTTGGTATGGACTTAAGGAAATGTGGAATCGTTTCACAGCTCACGCCGCCTGGAACACCTCAGCGAAATGGTGTGTCCGAACGTCGTAATCGCACTCTATTGGATATGGTGCGATCTATGATGTCACTTACTGATTTATCGCTATCATTTTGGGGATACGCTCTAGAGACAACTACATTCACTTTAAATAGGGCACCGTCTAAATCCGTTGAGACGACACCGTATGAATTATGGTTTGGGAAGAAACCTAAGATGTCGTTTCTAAAAGTTTGGGGATGCGATGCTTATGTCAAGAAACTTCAACCTGAGAAGCTCGAACCTAAGTCAGAAAAATGTGTATTCATAGGATACCCTAAGGAAACCATAGGGTATACTTTCTACTTAAGATCCGAAGGCAAGATCTTTGTTGCCAAGAACGGGTCGTTTCTGCAGAAAGAGTTTCTCTCGAAAGAATTAAGTGGGAGGAAAGTAGAGCTTGATGAAGTACTACCTCTTGAAACGGTGAGTAGCGCAACTCAGGAAAATGTTCCTGTGGTGCCTGCATCGACAAGAGAGGAAGTTAATGATGATGATCAAGATACTTCGGATCAAGCTCCTACTGAACTTAGAAGGTCCACAAGGACACGTTCCGCACCAGAGTGGTAGGGCAATCCTGTCCTAGAAATCATGTTGTTGGACAACGGTGAACCTTCGAACTATGAAGAAGCAATGGCGGGCCCAGATTCCAACAAATGGCTTGAAGCCATGCAATCCGAGATAGGATCCATGTATGAAAACAAAGTGTGGACTTTGACAGACTTGCCCGATGATCGGCGAGCGATAGAAAACAAATGGATCTTTAAGAAGAAGACGGACGCGGATGGTAATGTTACCATATATAAAGCTCGACTTGTCGCTAAGGGTTATCGACAAGTTCAAGGGATTGACTACGATGAGACATTCTCTCCCGTAGCGAAGCTGAAGTCCGTCCGAATCATGTTAGCAATTGCCGCATACTATGATTATGAGATATGGCAAATGGACGTCAAAACGGCTTTCCTTAATGGTCACCTTAAGGAAGAACTGTATATGATGCAGCCGGAAGGTTTTATCGACCCTAAGGATGCTAACAAGGTATGCAAGCTCCAGCACTCCATCTATGGGCTTGTGCAAGCATCTCGGAGTTGGAACATTCGCTTTAATGAGATGATTGAAGCGTTTGGGTTTATGCAGACGTATGGAGAAGCCTGCATTTACAAGATAGTGAGTGGGAGCTCTGTAGCATTTCTCATATTATATGTGGATGACATACTTTTGATGGGAAATGATATAGAACTATTGGACATCATAAAGGCCTACTTGAATAAGTGTTTTTCAATGAAGGACCTTGGAGAAGCTGCTTACATATTAGGCATCAAAATCTATAGAGATAGATCAAGACGCCTCATAGGTCTTTCACAAAGCACATACCTTGATAAGATATTGAAGAAGTTCAATATGGATCAGTCCAAGAAAGGGTTCTTGCCTGTATTGCAAGGTGTGAGATTGAGCTCGGCTCAATGCCCGACCACGGCAGAAGATAAAGAAGAGATGAGTGTCATCCCCTATGCCTCATCCATAGGGTCTATCATGTATGCCATGACCTGTACCAGACCTGATATAAACCTTGCCGTAAGTTTGGTAGGAAGGTACCAAAGTAATCCCGGCAAGGAACACTAGACAGCGGTCAAGAACATCCTTAAGTACCTGAAAAGGACTAAGGACATGTTTCTCGTATATGGAGGTGACGAAGAGCTTGTCGTAAAGGGTTACATCGATGCTAGCTTCGACACAGATCTGGATGACTCTAAGTCACAAACCGGATACATGTATATTTTGAATGGTGGGGCAGTAAGCTGGTGCAGTTGCAAGCAGAGCGTCGTGGCAGGATCTACATGTGAAGCGGAGTACATGGCAGCCTCGGAGGCAGCGCATGAAGCTATCTGGGTGAAGGAGTTCATCACCGACCTAGGAGTCATACCCAATGCGTCGGGGCCAATCGCACTCTTCTGTGACAACACTGAAGCTATTGCACTTGCCAAGGAGCCCAGGTTTCACAAGAAGACTAGGCACATCAAGCGTCGCTTCAACTCCATACGTGAAAATGTTCAAGATGGAGACATAGATATTTGTAATGTACATACGGACCTGAATGTAGCAGATCCGTTGACTAAACCTCTCCCTAGGGCAAAACATGATCAACACCAGAATGCAATGGTGTTCGATTCATCACAATGTAACTAGAATATTGACTCTAGTGCAAGTGGGAGACTGTCGGAAATATGCCCTAGAGGCAATAATAAAATGGTTATTATTATATTTCTTTGTTCATGATAATTGTCTATTATTCATGCTATAACTGTATTATCCGGAAATCGTAGTACACGTGTGAATACATAGACCACAACAAGTCCCTAGTGAGCCTCTAGTTGACTAGCTCGTTGATCAACAGATAGTCATGGTTTCCTGACTAAGGGCATTGGATGTCATTGATAACGGGATCACATCATTAGGAGAATGATGTGATGGACAAGACCCAATTCTAAGCATAGCTCAAAGATCGTGTAGTTCGTTTAGCTAGAGCTTTTCCAATTATCGAGTATCATTTCCTTAGACCATGAGATTGTGCAACTCCCGGATACTGTAGGAGTACTTTGGGTGTGCCAAACGTCACAACGTAACTGGGTGACTATAAAGGTACACTAAGGGTATCTCCGAAAGTGTCTGTTGGGTTGGCACGAATCGAGCCTGGGATTTGTCACTCCGTATGATGGAGAGGTATCTCTGGGCCCACTCGGTAATGCATCATCATAATGAGCTCAATGTGACCAAGTGTCTGGTCACGGGATCATGCATTACGATACGAGTAAAGTGACTTGCCGGCAACGAGACTAAACGAGGTATTGGGATACCGACGATCGAGTCTCGGGCAAGTAACGTACCGATTGACAAAGGGAATTGAATACAGCGTTGATTGAATCCTCGACATCATGGTTCATCCGAAGAGATCATCGAGGAGTATGTGGGAGCCAACATGGGTATCCAGATCCCGCTGTTGGTTATTGACCGGAGAGGAGTCTCGGTCATGTCTGCATGTCTCCCGAACCCGTAGGGTCTACACACTTAAGGTTCGGTGATGCTAGGGTTGTAGAGATATTAGTATGCAGAAAACCTAAATTTGTTCGGAGTCCCAGATGAGATCCCGGACGTCACGAGGAGTTCCGGAATGGTCCGGAGGTGAAGAATTATATATAGGAAGTGCTATTTCGGCCATCGGGAAAGTTTCGGGGGTCACCGGTATTGTACCGGGACCACCGGAAGGGTCCCGGGGGTCCACCGGGTGGGGCCACCAATCCCGGAGGGCCCCATGGGCTGAAGTGGGAGGGAAACCAGCCCCTGGTGGGCTGGTGCGCCCCCCCTTGGCCCCCCCTGCGCCTAGGGTTGGGAACCCTAGGGGAGGGGGCGCTTCCACTTGCCTTGGGGGGCAAGTTTACCCCTTGGCCGCCGCCCCCCCCTAGGAGATCCCATCTCCTAGGGCCGGCACCCCCCTGGGGACCCTATATAAAGAGGGGGGAGGGAGGGAAACCGCACCCTGCATCTTGGCGCCTCCCTTCCCCCTTGCTACACCTCTCCCTCTCGCAGACGCTTGGCGAAGCCCTGCCGGATCCCTGCTGCATCCACCACCACGCCGTCGTGCTGCTGGATCTTCTTCAACCTCTCCTTCCCCCTTGCTGGATCAAGAAGGAGGATACGTCACGCTGACCGTACGTGTGTTGAACATGGAGGTGCCGTCCGTTTGGCACTAGGATCTCCGGTGATTTGGATCACGACGTGTACAACTCCCTTAACCCCATTCTCTTGAACGCTTCCGCTCGTGATCTACAAGGGTATGTAGATGCACTCCCCTCTCTCGTTGCTGGATGAACTCATAGATTGATCTTGGTGAACGTAGGAATTTTTTTATTTTATGCAACGTTCCTCTACATTGTTCCCTATTTACAAACAACTCCTTGTCTCTCACAATCAGCCTTATCTCCTCCCCACCACATCTAGAAGGCCATGGAAAAATCTGGCGCCATCCACCCCCCAATCTTGGTGTTCCGTGCAATGCACGGGCATCTACGCATGGGAAATTATGTCGAACACGGCTAGTTGTAAGCAGGCTAGGTCTACAGCCATGATGATAGTGACTGCAGACGGTGAGGCTGGCTATGGTATGCCTAACACGGCGCCTATACTCAGATGTCATCTCCGGCGTAGGGTCTTGTCACTTCACTGTGAGGAGCAGCACGTAATAATTTGACCAACGGGTAGTACAGTGCTACTACATTTGTAGTACTACTACTAGTACTAGCACCACCGTCTGGATTTAGTAGTACTACCACGTCCATCTGGATTTAGTATTTGACTAGCAATGTCTAGTAATGCATGTCACAAAAAATGTACTACTCCCTCTATAAATAAGTACATGGTTTATTGTTTTATTCCTATCGGCGAGATAACTTAATGTATTTTTGCTACTTAATAGGATTACATGCAATGAACTAACCACTGCATGTGATGTTAGGTAGTCTCAAGTCATTGAAAGCATGCACGGCCCACATCTCTCATTGGTTGATATGTCACGAAATAAGAAACAAGGAGGGAGTTAATGTAACGTGCCTAAGTGTTTTGGGATTTTTTTTCATAAGGTGACTTACACAACATTTTTGGTTACATGCATTAACATTTTATTAGTTAAATCAAAGGTCAAAACTTGGCACAAAATGCAAAGGGGACCAATAAACCAGTAAACATCAAAGTTCTCTCATTTGGCCCCAACTAGAGGTCCGGTGAGATGACTATACTGCACCGGCACGGAGGGGGATGCAGCTTCATTGACTTACTGCACCTGCCTTTGGGTGTATGACACATGGGCCCCACGGGTGGCTGGCCAACCTGTCATACAGCCAAAGGCAGGTGCAGTAGAGGGGCGAGGAGTAGATGGCCAACACGCACGTGAATTCAATGCAGTTTGCACTTCTCATATAAAGGCTCCCTCTAGTCCAATCCACAAAATCCTACGCACCTACGCACCCAAGGGCAAGAGTGATCACTCCAATCACAAGATCAGTTGACTAGAAGCTAGACCCATGGAGGCGATGAGCGCGAGCATCAGCCGACTGTGCCAGATGGTCCACGACGCCGGCCTGCGGCCCGGCACTGAGGAACGTCTCCAGGTAGTGCTTGAGGCTGCCAGGGCGAGGGGCCGCTTGGACGACAACTTCGTCTCCTTGTTCGACGAGGTCCTCGTCGGCTTCCTCAACAAGTTCACCATCGTCAAGAAGCTCGCGGACGACCTTGACGTACGCCTCCAGCCCACGGCCCAGGCTCTGTGATGCCTGCCACTCTAAACGGCCTCTATGGTGACAACCTCTTCGACGCACTGGTGGCCCTGCAAGTGCCTGCCATCGCGTCGGAGAATGTCCACCTCGAGGTCGCGCTCGCCGCGCAGCTCCTGGCGCAGCAAGACACCATCGACATAATCACCCACGTCTACGCGCAAATCGTCCACAAGGACTACTACATGCAACAGGAGGACGATAGGACGTTAGCCTTCTTGGACCGTAGGGCAACCTTGGAAGGCATTGTTCAGAAGCACGTTGAGCATGCCGCCAACGCTGCTGCTCCTCACACGTCGGTTGGTGACCCGGTGCACTAGGGCGTGAGGATGTTGTTGATGGATCCGTATGTATCTTTATCTTTCTATCAAATCCATGTAGTAGTATATGGTACTACTAGTAATTATCTTACCTTCCGCATCAACTTCATAATTTTCGTATGTACTCCATGCATGAACCGCGCCAGAACCAAACTTCTCATTACTCTAGGGAAAATTGTTATTTCTATCTATCGGTCGCGCCATGGAGCAGAACCAAATTTTACAAGTTACAAGTTCAAAAGGAAAAGCATGTCGTGTTCGCGTCGCACCCCACACGGTTGGTCCGGCACGCCGCTCAAGGGGGAATGCATGTTGTGTTGCATTTTCACTTACAAGTGGGACCACAGTTGAGAAAACCGACTATCGGCAAACCCCCACCCCGCCCACCATGCGATGGCTGAGAAAACAGGAGGGAGAAGAGATGGCTGTAGCACGGATTCCAAGAAAATTGGTGTCGAATGGGACTCATGTGGGTGGCGTGTGCCGTACTGCTAGACATGAATGCTAGTTGTGGACCATGCCACCCCACTATATCGAGGTGCTGGTTACGTAGAACAAATTTCCCGGAGTCCATGCTCATCCCTCCTCTATCTCTCTTCTCAGCAAACCAGCAGACGTGCAAAGCCCATCGTCTGTTTGCTCATATGCGGTCCCACATGTCAGTGAAACGCAAGAGGACCCACTGAACCTGCACATCTTTCACCTCGACTTGCTGGTGATGAAAAAAAAATCCAATAAAGATCTTCGGTGGCCGCTTTTTGAGTTACTCAAGAGTAGTAAGATTCTATTTAAAGTTTAACCCAAGATGCACATCACGTGGCTTCAACTACCACTCTATTTTCTTGCATGACACGACCTAGATGCTGGATGTCCCACGTGTCGGCAAAAGGAGGAAGAACTCGACCAAATCTTCGGCTGTGCTCTCAGATTAGACTAGTTGTGCTAACTTAAAATTTTATTGTGTAGAATGGATGCAAGTTTGGGTATTGGGAAGAAGAGTACAACGATATATTGATAGAGCACAATTTAGTAGATGTTCTAGCGCTTTTAGCTAGCATAGAGGCTAGAGATGAGACTAGTGCACTTGTTGATAGAATAGAGGCTGGACACGTCTACTTCTTTACACTCGAAGAAGAAAGAAGCACGCAAGATCGAGCCTCCACGGATCAACAATGAATGCATCAAGAAGGCACTAATCCAACTTACAGGAGCAGTTATGGAAGTTGGATATCTTCTAAAATGTATTGTTGTGGTTCTTGTTTTCTTTGGTCTTGCTTTTCTAGTCAAAATTTTGGTGATGTATTTCCATGTACCAAAAAATCAATGATGAAAAAAAGATATGTGTTTGCAAAGAAAAATATACGCGGCCGGGATGCGTTCGCGCGTTCGGTGCACGGCCACCGTATCCAAGAAATGGCCCGGACACGACCCCATTGCCCTACCCAAACGTATAGAATCCAAGCAAAACGGAGGTCTGTTTGGGGTCGTGCGTTCGAGTTGGCCTTACAAGTGGGACCGCAGTTGAGGAAACCGACTATCGTCAAACCCCCACCTTGCCCGCCACGCGATGGCTGAGTTAGAGAAATGACGAGGTTGAAGAGATTGCTGTAGCACGGGCTCCAAGAAATATGGTGTCAGATGGAAGTCATGATGGTTTCATGTGTCGTACTCCTGGACGTGAATGCTTGTTCTGGCCCATGCCACCCTACTACTCCTACTACTTATAGCAGTAGTATCGAGGATTCGAGGTGTTGGTCACGTACAGCGAGCACATTAACATATGGCCCACCTCACACTGTGGCCAAATTTCCTGGAGTCTGTGCTAGGTTAAAAAGTGTTCTTTGTGAGGATGGGTGGCTGGTCTCAAGTTTAAAACTTGTTGTATTACATACGTAGACGTAGAGATAGTGCAGCATGTGAAGCTAGTTAAAAATAGTGTACTATTGTTGATTGGCCTCATCCAATAACCTGTTGCAATGCACGTACAATTATGTATTCGGAAAATATTTTTTTGGCCTCATCGCAGCACCCACTCAGAAAAGCGACTCGAAAGCCATTCATAAATTTAGTAAGTTTATCACAGGCATATCATTTTATTTCATACAACAGGTCATCAAACCACAACAACAATGAGGATACATTATAAATACTAAAGTTTTCATCACACAACAAATAACAAGCAATGAAATGAATTTCAACTCAACCAATCCTCAGCGTTGGAAACGCTTGCTTTGAACCACACGTGATTCTCTAGGAAGGGCTAGCTGCCGTCAATCTCGAGACCAATGCAGGACTAATCATCCAGGCTGAAGCGGAATACTATATCACGACCAGGGTAGGGAACCACCGCAATGTCCGACGTATAGATACAGTTGCTTCTTATAAATGGTAGTAACATTGTGTCAACAGCAGTTGGATCGCCTTTCACCATCATTGGATACTTTTGTCCAAGGAAGAGCAAGTTTTCTCCCAGACTATCAATACTGTACCAGGGAGAAGGTGTTGGCACTAGCACAGTAGTATCCATCCCGAATACCATGCAACGGGTGTTGGAATAGGTCTAGAGAGTGCGACCATGGGAGACAACACCTGCTTCCTTAGTAGTAACATCAGCAGTGGGCTGTATACAGACAAGAAGGAGTGATCCATCAGAAGTTGCCAGGCGCCACCTTGGTTATATGGGCCCTCCTCGTCCTCATGCTCATGATCATCACCATCGTCATCTCCCCCTTGGTTATAAAATTTTTCAAGTATAGGTGGTGGAACATTCACATGACCTTGGAAACACAAGAAGAAGGTTAATTAGTAGAGAAGGGAAACTTGCTAACTCGCATGCATGTGGATGAAACAATTATAATTACGGTGGAAGACAAACGTACCAAAACTACTAGGATCCCATGCAAAAACAGTGCCACGAGTGGTGGCAGCAAACACAAGACCCTCGTATTGAATTGCATCGCAGTACACATCCGTGTATAGAAACTGATTTTTGAGCAATATCCATCCAGTCGAACCATGAAAGACAACAACAAGCCTGTCGAAGATAGCAACAACTTCATAGTTCTTGTAATCCCAAGAGTGATTGGGAACTCGACAAATTGCTATCTTCCGTAGACGACATCCACCATGATCGTATTTGAACGTACGTAGATCATCTGTGAGATTTCTGGAAGTGGAATCTGTTGACGAGTGTACACATTCACAAGTTCCCACTCGCAATTGTACCCAATATAAACAACCTAATCTCCATTTGCTCCATCCTAGGCCTTACCCTTAAGCGATGGCATCTTGACATCATGCTATGTCTTGAGCTTGCGTTGGTTTTCCTCGAAGAGGAGAGGGTGATGCAGCAATAGTAGCGTAAGTATTTCCCTCAGTTTTTGAGAACCAAGGTATCAATCCAGTAGGAGGCTCCTCAAAAGTCCCACGCACCTACACAAACAAACTGAGAACTCGCAACCAACACAATAAATGGGTTCTCAATCCCTTCACGGCCACTTGCAAAAGTGAGATCTAATAAATATAGTATGATAAGATAAATATATTTTTGGTATTTTATAATATAGATGCAAAAAGTAAAGATGCAAGTAAAAGTAAACTGAAAGCAAATATGATAAGAGATAGACCCGGGGGCCTTAGGTTTCACTAGTGGCTTCTCTCAAGATAGCATAAGTATTACGGTGGGTGAACAAATTACTGTCGAGCAATTGATAGAAAAGCGAATAATTATGAGATTATCTAGGCATGATCATGTATATAGGCATCACGACCATAACAAGTAGACCGACTCCTGCCTGCATCTACTACTATTACTCCACACATCAACCGACTCCTGCCTGCATCTAGCGTATTAAGTTCATAAGAACAGAGTAACGCATTAAGCAAGATGACATGATGTAGAGGGATCAAATCAAGCAATATGATATAAAACCCATCTTGTTATCCTCGATGGCAACAATACAATACGTGCCTTGCAACCCTTTCTGTCACTGGGTAAGGACACCGCAAGATTGAACCCAAAGCTAAGCACTTCTCCCATGGCAAGAAAGATCAATCTAGTAGGCCAAACCAAACTGATAACTCGAAGAGACTTGCAAAGATAACTCAATCATACATAAAAGAATTCAGAGAAGATTCAAATATTATTCATAGATAAACTTGATCATAAACCCACAATTCATCGGATCTCCACAAACACACTGCAAAAAGAGTTTACATCGAATAGATCTCCACAAGAGAGGGGGAGAACATTGTGTTGAGATCCAAAAAGAGAGAAGAAGCCATCTAGCTAATAACTATGGACCCGTAGGTCTGTGGTAAACTACTCACAACTCATCGGAGGGGCAAGGATGTTGATGTAGAAGCCCTCCATGGTCGATTCCCCCTCCGGCGGAGCGCCCGCGAAGGCTCCAAGATGGGATCTCGCGGATACAGAAGGTTACAGTGGTGGAAATTGTGTATCGTCCGTCTCCTGGATGTTTTCGGGGTACATAGGTATATATAGGAGGAAGAAGTACGTTGGTGGCCGCACGAGGGGCCCACGAGACAGGGGGCGCGCCCTATAGGGGGGTGATACGTCTCCAATGTATCTATAATTTATGAAGCATTCATGCTATTATATTATCCATCTATGATGTTTTATATGCATTTATATGTCATTTTATATGATTCTTGGGACTAACCTTTTAACCTAGAGCCCAGTGCCAGTTTCTGTTTTCTCCTTGTTTTTGTGTTTTACAAAAAAGGGATACCAAACGGAGTCCAATTGACGTGCCAATTTTTGAGGATTTTTTATGGACCAAAAGAAGACCACGGTGCATCAGAGTTGGGCCAGAAGAGTCCCGGGCTGCCCACGAGAGTGGGGGGCCGCGCCCTCCCCCCTAGGGCGTGGCCCCCTATCTCATGGACAGCCCGGAGACCTCCCTGACGTGAAACCAACGCCAAATATTCCTATAAATAGAGAAACCTTCGGGAATTAACCTAGATCGGAAGTTCTGCCGCTGTAACCCTCTGTAGCCACGAGAAATCAATCTAGGCCCTCTCTGGCACCCTGCCGGAGGGGGCCATCATCACCGGAGGCCATGGAGGAGGATCTCGGAGGGGCCATCATCGCCATGAAGGCCAAGGACCAGAGGGGGAAAGCCATGGAGGAGAAAGCACAAGGGGGAGAACCTCTCCTCCTCTCTCTTGGTGGCACCGGAGTGCCATCGGGAGGGGAATCATCACCGCGGTGATCGTCTTCATCAACATCACCATCATCATAACCATCCTCATCTATTTTACGCGGTCCACTCTCAACACCCCGCTGTAATCCCTACTTGAACATGGTGCTTTATGCCACATATTACGATCCAATGATGTGTTGCCATCTTATGATGTTTTGAGTAGATATATTTTGTCTTTGAGTTGATTGATGATCTAGATTGGTACGAGTTGTATGTTTTATTTTGGTGCTATCCTATGGTGCCCTCCGTGTCGCGCAAGCGTGAGGGATTCCCGCTGTAGGGTGTTGCAATACGCTCATGATTCTCTTATAGTGGGTTGCTAGAGTGACAGAAGCTTAAACCTGAGTAAGGGGGTTGTTGCGTATGGGATAAAAGGGGACTTGATGCTTTAATGCTATGGTTGGGTTTTACCTTAATGAATCTTAAGTATTTGCAGATGCTTGCTAGAGTTCCAATCATAAGTGCATATGATCCAAGTAGGAAAAGTATGTTAGTTTATGCCTCTCCCTCATATGAAATTGCAATGACGACTATCAATCTTGTTAACAATTGCTTAGGACAATTCCGCACATCGATCCACCATTATTCCACACTCGCTATTTATATTATTTGGTAATATATTCTAACTTTATGGTAACAACACCTACTTTTATATTTTAGCTCTCCGATATTATACAAAGTTATCCTCTTTATACCCACAACACAGTTTTATTTCTTGTTTCTAGTTAGAAGCAAACCGTTCGGTGCACGTAGAGTCGTATCAGTGGCAGATAGGGCTTGAAAGAATATTGATCTTACCTTTAGCTCCTTGTGGGTTCGACACTCCATTCTTATCACTTCCACCTTTGGGAATTGCTACGATGATTCCCTGCACTTGGGGATTATCAAGCTCTTTTCTGGCGCCGTTGCCGGGGAGCAATAGCGTGGGGTTTATATTTTCGTGTGTGCTTGTTTGCTTTCTTCACTAAGTAGATTTTGTTTTCCTTTTTTGTTTTTTTAGTTGTGGGTGAAACATACAAATTTTTTTAAAGAATTAAAATACCAAAAATATTACTTGCCTCTCGTGCCTAAAAAGGTTTTTCAAAAAGAGAAGTGATTGGAAAGTTATGCATTGAAGAAGTGAGGGTCGACCTTGAGCACTTGTGTTCATGCTCACGGAAACAATGTAGAATTTTTCATGGAAGTTTCTCTTTAAATAATTATCCCCTTGTATATATCCATTGTATTATAAAAATAATGTGCCAAGCTTTGGTTTTAGTATGATAAGATTGCTTGCTTACTATGTGCAGAACAAAAAACAGAAACTTTGGCTGTAGTGCATGAATTTACATTTATTACTGGAAATTCAAACGGGTCTGAAACTTTTTGCACATTACTTCGGTACAAAATTTTAAAATTGTAAAATTTATTTCATAATTTTTGGAGTTGCAGATGTTTACTAAACTTCCAGATTACTACAGACTGTCCTGTTCTTGACAGATTCTGTTTTTCGTGTGTTGTTTGCTTATTTTGATGCATCTATGGCTAGTATGTAGGGTATGAACCATAGATAAGTTGGAATACAGTAGGTTTAACACCAATATAAACAAAGAATGAGTTAATTACAGTACCATAAAGTGGTAGGTTGCTTTATTACACTAACGGATCTCACAAAGTTTTTGTTTAAGTTTTTGTGAATGAAGTATTTGAAGAACGAGGAGTTACCGATGTGAGAAGAATAAAGAGAGACAAGAGTTCAAGATGGGGGATGCCCAAGGCACCCCAAGTAAATATTTCAAAGGATACTCAAGCATCTAAGCTTGGGGATGCCCTGGTTGGCATCCCATCTTTCTTCTTCAACAAATATCGGTATACCTCAGTTTTTGTTTTGTTCACCTTGTTTGTGCCCTTTGTGTTTTTGTTTTTCTTTAATAATCATGCTAGTATGAGATAGCTCTTCATTTATTTATAGAATACTTCATGTGCTACACTTATATCTTTTAAGTATGATCTTATAGATTTGCTCTTTGTGCTTCAATTAAATCGTTTGAGTATGGTTTTATAGAATGCTCGTGCGCTTCACTTATATTTTTGAGCTTGGATATTGGTTAGTCTGTATTAATTGTAGAATGATCCAGGAACTCCACTTATATCTTTTGGTGTATGAATAATACTATAATTTAAAGTGGGTTTGGAAGAGTGTCAACTATAGGAATTAGTGATCCCACTATCTTGGAGGGTGTTGAATCTTCGTACGATATTTATGGAAGTGGATTTGGAAGAGTGTCAACTTTAGTTAGTATTCCACTATTTTGGAAGAGGTTCCAATTGAGTATGATAACAAAGTTGCTATTCATGATGCTACTGAAAATTATTATGAGGGAGGAATATGTGCTTGTAGGAGTTGCAATAATGTCAAGTTTCCTCTCTATGTGCTTAAAGTTTTGAAGTTATACTTGTTTTGCCTTCCTATGCTAGTTGACTTTTGTTCCTATAAATTGTGTGCTCACAAAATACCTAGGCATAGGAAGTGAGCTAGATTTAAATGTGCTAGTCATATTCTTCATGATGCTCTCTTTGTGTTTCAAATCTTTTCTTTTATGCGAGCATCATTGAAATCATCATGCCTAGCTAAAAGGCATTAAAGAAAAGCGCTTGTTGGGAGACAACCCAATATTTACCCTTACTGTTTTTGTGTGTACACATGATTAGGCTACTGTATTAATCATGTTTTATAGCTTTTTTTTTCAATAAAGTGCCAAGTAAGACCTTTGGGAAGACTTGAGTGAGAGTTAATGTGATCTTGCTGTAAAAAACAGAAACTTTGCGCTCACGAGATTAGCTGTAATTTTTTTACATAAGAGTGCTTTTGAGTTTATTATTTTTTAAGAAGATTAATAGACAAATTTATCACGTGCACCAATTTATTTCATAATTTTTGGAGTAGCAGAAGTATGGTTATTGTTCAGATCATTACACACTGTTCTGTTTCTGACAGATTCTGTTTTCATCGCATAGTTTGCTTGTTTTCTAGTTTCTATGGCTTATATTTCTCAATATAAATGGTAGAAATGAAATGGTACAGTAGGAATTATGTGAAAACAATTATTAACCTTGTCTTTTACAGTACCAAAGTGCATGGTTTACTCTCTATCATACTAACCTATCTCACGAAGTTCCATTAAGTTTTGTGTGATTGAAATTTTCAAGTTTTGGGTGAGATATCGATATGATGAGAATAAGGAGTGGAAAGACCCTAAGCTTGGGGATTACCAAGGCACCCCAAGGTAATATTCAAGGAAGACTCAAGCGCCTAAGCTTGGGGATGCCCCGGAAGGCATCCCCCCTTTTCGTCTTCAAAACTATCGGTACATCTTACTCAGAGCTATATTTTTATTCGTCACATGATATGTGTTTTACTTGGAGCGTCATTTTCTTGTGTTAGTATTAGCTTGCTGTTATTTATACTAGTGTTTTGCATCTTTATTTTCAATAAAAATGTCAAGGATAGCCTTTACCATGTTTATTTTGCTAGTATACATGTTGCTGTTTGAAAACAGAAAGTTTACCGCTGTTGCAAAAATTCCATAGAAAAGTCAGAGCATGATATAATGTTGAAACTTTTTGCATAATGAGATATGATAAATGTACTACAGTGGGAATTTTCTATCATAATGTTTGGAGTTAGGGAAGTATTGATACTCTTGCATTCTTTACAGGCTGTACTGTTTTGACAGATTGCTGTTATGTTTGCATTGTTTGCATATGCTTGTTTAATGATTCTTTTTGAGGATAGGAGTATTAAATATGCAGAGGCATTTAGTATGCAATGTTGAATAATAATTCTAGTGATTTGTTACAGTAGAAAATGACAAGGTTTTGCATTGGTTTATACTAACCTATCTCACGAGTTCTTGTTGAGTTTGGTGTGGATGAAGCTTTTGATAAAAAGAGAAACCATGATATGAGAAGAATTAAGGAGAAACAAAAGTTCAAGCTTGGGGATGCCCAAGGCACCCCAAGATAATATTCCAAGAAGTCTCAAACATCTAAGCTTGGGGATGCCCTATTAGGCATCCCACCTTTCTTCTTCAACAACTATCGGTTAGTATCGGTTGAACCTAAGTTTTTGCTTCTTCACATGAGTTGTGCTATCCTTGCAATGTCATTTTATTTTGTTTTACTTGATGTTTAAATAAAATCATTGGATCTGAATTATTGAATAAAAAAAGGAACCCTCCCATGGCTAGTTAATTATTTGACTACTCAGTGTCCTTCACTCATATCTTTTGGAGTAGTTTGTCATTTACTCATGTGCTTCATGTCTATCCTATGAGTAAATGGGGGAATGAATTGAATGTCATAAATCTGAATTTACATATTTTCATATGCTTATAACATGGTTAGTGATGACTTCACACATAGAAAGTATGAGGCATAAAAGTTGTTGAGAGTTGGCAAACGTAGTTTTGGTCATCGTTGCAATTAATAGGAAGTAATAAGGAAAGAGAAGTTCACATACAAATATATTATCTTGGACATCTTTTATGATTGTGAAGCACTCATTAAGTATGACATGCTAAAAGAGTTGACATTGGACAAGGAAGACAACGTAATGGTTTATGTTTTCCGACATCTCAGTTAAAGTATATTGTCATTGACCTTCCAAACATGTTGAGCTTGCCTTTCCCCCTCATGCTAGCCAAATTCCTTGCACCAAGTAGAGATACTACTTGTGCTTCCAAATACCCTTAAACCCAGTTTTGCCATGAGAGTCCACCATACCTACCTATGGATTGAGTAAGATCCTTCAAGTAAGTTGTCATCGGTGCAAGCAATAAAAATTGCTCTCTAAATATGTATGACTTATTAGTGCAGAGAAACTAAGCTTTGTACGATCTTGTTGTGGAAGTAATAAAAGTGACGGACTGCATAATAAAGGTCCACATACAAGGGAAATATAAAGTGACATTCTTTTGCATTAAGATTTTGTGCATCAACCCTAAACGCGCATGACAACCTCTGCTTCCCTCTGCGAAGGGCCTATCTTTTACTTTATGTTTTTACTTTATGCTTGAGTCAAGGTGATCCTCACCTTTCCCTTTTTCATTTTATCCTTTGGCAAGCTCCTCGTGTCTGAAAGATCATGATATATATATCCAATTGGATGTAAGTTAGCATGGGTTATTATTGTTGACATCACCTAAAGGTGAATACGTTGGGAGGCAACACAATAAGCCCCTATATTTCTTAGTGTCCGACTGAAACTCCATAATCACAAGTATTGCATGAGTGTTAGCAATTATAGAAGACTATATGATAGTTGAGTATGTGGACTTGTTGAAAAGCTCTATTCTTGACTCTTTCTGATGTTATGATAAATTGCAATTGCTTCAATGACCGAGATTATAGTTTGTTAGTTCTCAATGAAGTTTCTGAACCATGCTTGACATTGTGAATAGATTGTTACTTGATCATGAAAAGTTTTATGAGATAAGCTACTATTATGACACATATTGATGCTAGAAAAGGTGATTGAAATTATCATTGATCAAACTTGTGCACCTGCTAGCATTCACACTTCATAAATTATTTCTTTTATCATTTACCTACTCGAGGACGAGCAGGAATTAAGCTTGGGGATGTTGATATGTCTCCAACGTATCTATAATTTATGAAGTATTCATGCTATTATATTATCCATCTATGATGTTTTATATGCATTTATATGTCATTTTATATGATTTTTGGGACTAACCTATTAACCTAGAGCCCAGTGCCAGTCTCTGTTTTCTCCTTGTTTTGTGTTTTACAGAAAAGGGATACCAAACGGAGTCCAATTGACGTGCCAATTTTTGAGGATTTTTTATGGACCAAAAGAAGACCACGGAGCATCGGAGTTGGGCCAGAAGAGTCCTGGGCTTCCCACGAGAGTGGGGGCCATGCCCTCCCCCCTTGGGCGTGGCCCCCTATCTCATGGACAGCCCGGAGACCTCCCTGACGTGAAACCAACGCCAAAAATTCCTATAAATAGAGAAACCTTCGGGAATTAACCTAGATCGGAAGTTCCGCCGCCGCAAGCCTCTATAGCCACGAGAAATCAATCTAGGCCCTCTCTGGCACCCTGCCGGAGGGGGCCATCATCACCGGAGGCCATGGAGGAGGATCTTGGAGGGGCCATCATCGCCATGAAGGCCAAGGACCAGAGGGGGAACATGGAGGAGGAAGCACAAGGGGGAGAACCGGCAGCAGAGTGCCATCGGGAGGGGAATCATCGCCGCGGTGATCGTCTTCATCAACATCACCATCCTCATCTCTTTTACGCGGTCCACTCTCCCACACCCCGCTGTAATCCCTACTTGAACATGGTGCTTTATGACACATATTATGATCCAATGATGTGTTGCCATCTTATGATGTTTTGAGTAGATATCTTTTGTCTTTGAGTTGATTGATGATCTAGATTGGTACTAGTTGTATGTTTTATTTTGGTGCTGTCCTATGGTGCCCTCCGTGTCGCGCAAGCGTGAGGGATTCCCGCTGTAGGGTGTTGCAATACGCTTATGATGCGCTTATAGTGGGTTGCTAGAGTGATAGAAGCTTAAACCCGAGTAAGGGGGTTGTTGCGTATGGGATAAAAGGGGACTTGATGCTTTAATGCTATGGTTGAGTTTTACCTTAATGAATCTTTAGTATTTGCGGATGCTTGCTAGAGTTCCAATCATAAGTGCATATGATCCAAGTAGGAAAAGTATGTTAGTTTATGCCTCTCCCTCATATGAAATTGCAATGACGACTATCGATCTTATTAACAATTGCTTAGGACAATTCCGCACATCGATCCACCATTATTCCACACTCGCTATTTATATTATTTAGTAATATATTCTAACTTTATGATAACAACACCTACTTTTATATTTTAGCTCTCCGATATTATACAAAGTTATCCTCTTTATACCCACAACATAGTTTTATTTCTTGTTTCTAGTTGGAAGCAAACGTTTGATGCACGTAGAGTCGTATCAGTGGCAGATAGGGCTTGAGAGAATATTTATCTTACCTTTAGCTCCTTGTGGGTTCGACACTCCATACTTATCACTTCCACCTATGGGAATTGCTACGATGATTCCCTGCACTTGGGGATTATCAGGGGGGCGCGCCCTCCTATCTCGTGGGAGCCTCGGCAGCTTCTTGTCTTGCACTCCAAGTCCTATGGATCACGTTTGTTCCAAAAATCACGCTCCCGAAGGTTTCATTCCATTTGGACTCCGTTTGATATTCCCTTTTCTTTGAAATACTGAAATAGGCAAAAAAATAGCAATATGGGCTGGGCCTCCGGTTAGTAGGTTAGTCCCAAAAATGATATAAATGTGTAAAATAAAACCCATAAACATCCAAAAGGGGTAATATAATAGCATGGAACAATCAAAAATTATAGATACGTTGGAGACGTATCTAGCATCCCCAAGCTTAATTCCTGCTCGTCCTCGAGTAGGTAAATGATAAAAAGAGAATTTTTGATGTGGAATGCTTCCTAGCATAATTCATAATGTAATTTTCTTTATTGTGGCATGAATGTTCAGATCCAAATGATTCAAAATAAAAGTTCATATTGATAAAAGAAATAGTAACACTTCAAGCATACTAATCAAAGTAATCATGTCTTCTCAAAATAGCATGGCAAAAGAAAGTTCATCCCTACAAAATCATATAGTTAGGCTATGCTTCATTTTCGTCACACAAAGATGTTCCCAACTTCTATACCCCCGATGACAAGCCAAGCAATTGTTTCATACTTAAATAATCTCAAACTTTTTCAACCTTCACGCAATACATGAGCGTGAGCCATGGATATAACACTATGGGTGGAATAGAATATGATGATGGGGATTGTGTGGAGAAGACAAAAAAGGAGAAAGTCTCACATCGACGAGGATAATCAACGGGCTATGGAGATGCCCATCAATTGATGTCAACATGAGGAGTAGGGATTGCCATGCAACGGATGCACTAGAGCTATAAATGAATGCTCAACAAAATAAAACTAGTGGGTGTGCATCCAACTTGCTTGCTCACGAAGACCTAGGGCATTTGAGGAAGCCCATCATAGGAATATACAAGCCAAGTTCTATAATGAAAAATTCCCACTAGTATGAAAAAGACAACTTATGAGACTCACTATATGAAAAACATGGTGCTACTTTGAAGCACAATACATGAGACTCACTACATGAAGAACAAGGTGCTACTTTGAAGCACAAGTGTGGAAAAAGAGATAGTAACATTGCCCCCTTTTTTTCCTTTTTTGGGCCTTTTTTTTGGCCTTTATTTTTTTTATTTTTTTTGGGCCTTCCTTTTTTTTGGCCTTTTTTTCTTTTTATTCTTTGGGCAATGCTCGAATAATGATGATCATCACACTTCTATTGATTACAACATATGAATTACAACTCGAAACTAGAACAAGATATGACTCTATATGAATGCCTCCGGCGGTGTACCGGGATGGTGCAATGAATCAAGAGTGACATGTATGAAAAATAATGCATGGTGTCTTTGCCACAAATACGATGTCAACTACATGATCATGCAATAGCAATATGACAAAAGTAAAGTATTCCATGATGATGAAGAACGGAACGGTGGAAAGTTGCATGGCAATATATCTCGGAATGGCTATGGAAATGCCATAATAGGTAGGTATGGTGGCTGTTTTGAGGAAGATATAAGGAGGTTTATGTGTGATAGAGCGTATCGTATCACGGGGTTTGGATGCACCGGCGAAGTTTGCACCAACTCTGAAGGTGAGAAAGGGCAATGCACGGTACCGAAGAGGCTAGCAAAGGCGGAAAGGTAAAAGTGCGTATAATCCATGGACTCAACATTAGTCAAAAGAACTCATATAATTATTGCAAAAATTTAGAAGTCATCAAAAATGAAGTACTACGCGCATGCTCCTAGGGGGATAGATTGGTAGGAAAAGACCATAGCTCGTCCCCGACCGCCACTCATAAGGATGCACAAGCCAGGTACACTTCATGTTTCAAATTTGTTACACAACTTTAACCATACGTGCATGCTACGGGACTTGCTAACTTCAACACAAGCATTCTTTAAATTCATAATCACCCAACTAGCATGACTTTAATATCACTACCTCCATATCTCAAAACAATTATCAAGTATCAAATTGATCATAGCATCCAATTCACTTCCTATGATAGTTTTTATTATACCCAACTTGAATGCCTACCATTCTAGGACCAATTTTATAACCCTAGCAAATACCATGCTGTTCTGAAAGACTCTAAAAATAATATAAGTGAAGCATGAGAGACTAGTAATTTCTACAAAAATAAATCACCACCGTGCTCTAAAGGATATAAGTGAAGCACTAGAGGAAAAACTATCAAGCTCAAAAGATATAAGTGAAGCACATAGAGTATTCTAGCAAATTCTAATCAAATAGGCTTCTCCCAAAAGGTGTGTACAGCAAGTATGATTGTGGTAAACTAAAAAGCAAAGACTAATATAATACACGATGCTCCAAGAAAAACACATATCATGTGGCGAATAAAAATATAGCTCCAAGTAAAGTTACCAATGAACGAAGACGAAAGAGGGGATGCCTTCTCCGGGCATCCCCAAGCTTAGGCTTTTGGTTATTCTTGAATACCTTGGGGTGCCATGGGCATACCCAAGCTTAGGCTCTTGCCACCCTTTATTCCATAGTCCATAAAAGCTTTACCCAAAACTTGAAAACTTCACAACACAAAACTCAACAGGAAATCTTATAAGCTCCGTTAGTGAAAGAAAACAAAACCACCAAATAAGGTACTGTAATGAACTTATTATTTATTTATTTTTGTGTTAAACCTACTGTAATCCAACTTCTCTATGGTTTATAAACTATTTTACTAGCCATAGATACATCAAAATAAGCAAACAACACACGAAAAACAGAATCTGTCAAAAACAGAACAGTCTGTAGCAATCTGTAACTAACGCAAACTTCTGGAACTTTAAAAATCCGTTCAAAATAGGAAGTCCTAGAAATTTGTTTATTGAACAGAAGCAAAAATAATCAACGCAAAATCACGTTCCTGTGATTTAACAAAATTATATTCATGCGGGCAAAGTTTCTGCTTTTCAGCAGAATCAAATCAACTATCATCGTAGGTTATCCTATAGGTTCTACCTGGCACAAACACTAATTAAAAGATAAAAACACATCTAAACAGAAGGTATATGCAAGATTTATTACTAAACAGGAGCAAAAACAAAAAACACAAAGAAAATTGGGTTGCCTCCCAACTAGTGCTATCGTTTAACGCCCCTAGCTAGGCATAAAAGCGAAGATAGATCTAATGAGTGCCATCTTTGGCACTAAATTCATAAGTAGCCCGCATGATAGATTCATAAGGTAATTTTACTTTCTTTCTTGGAAAGTTCTCCATGCCTTTCTTTAATGGAAATTGGAATCTAATATTCCCTTCCTTCATATCAATAATCGCGCCAATCGTTCTAAGGAAAGGTCTATCAAGAATAATAGGGCAAGAAAGATTGCAATCTATATCAAGAACGATAAAATCTACGAGCACCAAATTTCTATTTGCAACAATAAGAACATCATTGATTCTTCCCATAGGCTTTTTAATGGTGGAATCTGCAAGGTGCAAATTTAAAGAGCAATCATCAAGATCATGGAAACCTAGAATATCACATAAAGTTTTCGGAATCGTGGAAACACTAGCACCCAAATCACACAAAGCAAAACACTCATAATCTTTAAGTCTAATCTTTATAGTAGGTTACCACTCATCATTAAGCTTTCTAGGTATAGAAACTTCCAAATTAAGTTTTTCATCATAAGATTGCATCAAGGCATCAACGATATGTTTGGTAAAAGCTTTATTTTGACTATAAGCATGAGGAGAATTAACAACGGATTGCAACAAGGAAATACAACCTTTTAAAGAACAATTATCATAATCAAATTCCTTGAAATCCGAGATAGTAGGATCAATGATATTAGAAGTTGAGGACTCTCCAATCTCACTTTTACCAAATTTAGCATCAAGATCTAAAGACTCCGAGTTCTTGGGATGCCTTTCAGGCAAAGTTGATTCATCATCAGTCCCATAATCATCAAAATTCATATTGCAAAACATAGATCTAATAGGAGACGCATCAATAACTTTAAGATCCTCATCATTATTTTCATCTAACTTTTCTGGTTTAGCGGTCATCTTATTGACTAAGGTGGCTTGCTTATCAGAAATTTTGGGTATAGCCTTTTCAAGCCGGGTACTTTGAGCATTAACACCATAAAATTCTTTATTCATATCATCAAGCTCTTTGTTCATAAAACCCAAAAAACCTTTTTATTCCTTAAGCTCTTTTCTAAAGAAATTATTGTGCTCAAATTGCAAATTCATAAAGCTTCTAATATTTGATTCAATCTCATCCATCCTTCTGAGAAGGTGGTCAGGACCCTTAGGCGAAGCCATAAGGACAAACAGGCACACAAGCAAGCAGAAAAAGGCAAGCAAAAAAGAGAGAAGGAGATTGGGAAAGAGAGGGCGAATAAAACGGCAAGGGTGACGTGGGGAAGAGGAAAATGAGAGGCAAATGGCCAATAATGTAAATGCGAGGGAGATGGGTTCGTGATGGGTACTTGGTATGTCTTGATTTGAGAGAATACCTCCCCGGCAACGGCGCCAGAAATCCTTCTTGCTACGTCTTGAGCTTGCATTGGTTTTCCTTGAAGAGGAGAGGGTGATTCAGCAATAGTAGCGTACAGTAGGAGGCTCCTCAAAAGTCCCACGCACCTACACAAACAAACTGAGAACTCGCAACCAACGCAATAAAGGGGTTCTCAATCCCTTCACGGCCACTTGCGAAAGTGAGATCTAATAAAGATAGTATGATAAGATAAATAAATTTTTGGTATTTTATAATATAGATGCAAAAAGTAAATATGGAAATAAAAGTAAATTGAAAGCAAATATGATAAGAGATAGACCCGGGGGCCTTAGGTTTCACTAGTGGCTTCTCTCAAGATAGCATAAGTATTACAGTGGGTGAACAAATTACTGTCGAGCAATTGATAGAAAACCGAATAATTATGAGATTATCTAGGCATGATCATGTATATAGGCATCACGTCCATAACAAGTAGACCGACTCCTGCCAGCATCTACTACTATTACTCCACACATCGACTGACTCCTGCCTGCATCTAGAGTATTAAGTTCATAAGAACAGAGTAACACATTAAGCAAGATGACATGATGTAGAGGGATAAACTCAAGCAATATGATATAAACCCCATCTTGTTATCCTCAATGGCAACAATACAATACGTGCCTTGCAACCCTTTCTGTCACTGGGTAAGGACACCGCAAGATTGAACCCAAAGCTAAGCACTTCTCCCATGGAAAGAAAGATCAATCTAGTTGGCCAAACCAAACTGAGAATTCGAAGAGACTTGCAAAGATAACTCAATCATACGTAAAAGAATTCAGAGAAGATTCAAATATTATTCATAGATAAACTTGATCATAAACCCACAATTCATCGGATCTCGACAAACACACCGCAAAAAGAGTTTACATCGAATAGATCTCCACAAGAGAGGGGGATAACATTGTATTGAGATCCAAAAAGAGAGAAGAAGCCATCTAGCTAATAACTATGGACCCATAGGTCTGTGGTAAACTACTCACAACTCATCGAAGGGGCAAGGATGTTGATGTAGAAGCCCTCCGTGGTTGATTCCCCCTCCGGCGGAGCGTCGGCGAAGGCTCCAAGATGGGATCTTGCGGATATAGAAGGTTACGGCGGTGGAAGTTGTGTTTGGTCCATCTCCTGGATGTTTTTGGGGTACGTAGGTATATATAGGAGGAAGAAGTATGTCGGTGGCCGCCCGAGGGGCCCACGAGACAGGGGGCACGCCCTATAGGGGGGTGCACCCTCCTATCTCGTGGGAGCCTCAGCAGCTTCTTGGCTTGCACTCCAAGTCCTCTGGATCACGTTCGTTCCAAAAATCACGCTCCCGAAGGTTTCATTCCATTTGGAATCCGTTTGATATTCCTTTTCTTCGAAATACTGAAATAGGCAAAAAAACAGCAATATGGGCTGGGCCTCCGGTTAATAGGTTAGTCCCAAAAATGATATAAATGTGTAAAATAAAGCCCATAAACATCCAAAAGGGGTAATATAATAGCATGGAACAATAAAAAATTATAGATACGTTGGAGACGTATCACATCACACGTATCATTATCAAGCGGCATCAACTTGCACACGGCGAGGCCTCCGTCGTCTGCGACCATGCGAACAGGCTTATAGCAAAGAAGATAAGGGAGATCAAACCGCTCCTGGACCCTTGGGTTCCTTGTAATGATGTTATTATTTGAGTCGAGAATGGTCTTGAACGAACCTGCCATGCTAGCCGAGGTGATGACGTCGCACCGATCAATGAGTTCCCCCACCACGTCATCTTTTAGATCGAGGCAAGAATAACGGGGTTGTTTCCGACTTGTTCCCTCCATGGAGAAGACGATCGAACAATGGCAGAAGGAAGGGTGAAGGAAAATGGACGAGGGAGGAAGAGCGTGCGACATCAGTTCCAAATCGAGAGGGAAAGGCGAGGAGTCTGTGGATGGTTGCGAGTTTGCCATGGTACATGAAGAGGCGCCCTGGCCTACACATCCTTTCAGAAATTGTACAAAAGGACTCGTCGTCGTCTCACTGACATGTTGGAACGGGACCACATGTCAACGAAACATGGTGTGTAATTTCTCGTGCAAAATGCGATCTGGACGCATTGGCCCGAGGTGCCGCATTAGTTATTGACCTTTATTTTTTAATGGAATTCCGTTCAGTTTTGAAGCACGACTAGCTAGTACTGTTTGCAGAGAAAATATAAACTACTCTACCACTACTCCACCTCTAGTACTAGTAGTATAAAAAAGATATATAGGCTGGAGCTTCAAAGATTTCTTGCTAAGGGCTGCCCAGTTGCTTCTCGCGCTATCACCCTCTCTCCAGATCTAAAAAAGATGGCCTCTCTCTCCCTCCTCACCGGTGGTCACAGATCTGCCGGGGAAGAAAAGGACATGCAACATTGACGCACTCGTAGTCGGCGAGCGAGATCACGCACTAACGACAAGGCCGTCCTCTCAGACCTAGCGTCCGCGCGGGATGGCCTCCGTCCCCAAGCTCGCTGCCGTAGTGCGTGCGGAGGACGACGACCACGAGCGAAGCCACTTCCCACCGACCCTCAGGTATGCTACCTCTTTTCGAACCATACCCTTGGTCTATTGCTCCATCTGCCACGTCGCTGCATGTGGATATTTTTCCGCTCCACCATCTTTCCAATTTGCTATCCTCTGCTCTGTTGGTCACGCAGACGAAAACCTTAATTTGCACTATTAAAGGAAACCCTACTTCATGCAGACTAATCCATGTCTGGGTTGAATAAGGAAAGGAAGGGAGACTGTACTGTCCAAGAGAGTAGGCATCGAACCCGCATCTAGGTTGAAAAGGGGGAAATCAGTACCTAAGGAATGAGTCTCGTGTCTGTTGGTTGAAGAAGGGTAGAAAGGCATGACAACGCAATAGAGAATGACCAGGTCGATCGGTTTGCTGTCCTCACATAGGAAAAAGGTGTCTAAAGAGAACAAAAATGGGACGTAATCTAGATATGCTGCCTGGATATTTGTTGCTCCAGGCAACCATACCTCCCTCACCACTCTATGCGTCCGTGGAGGTACATCGTTCTGGTGCGCCCACTGTCCGAATGGGCCTAGCATGTCCCTTAAACGAAACACATCCTTATTGTCACTTTTTTGCTGTTAGTATAACACCAGGAGTCAAGTCAAGCAATGCTGCTATGCCACATTTAACTAATGCCGCACTCACTCTAATGCCACCGATAAATTTAAGCAATGCCATTTAATGTCACTGGATTATTTTAGGGTTAGCTATTGATTGTGGATGTATTAAAGATTTTTCAGCTAAGGCATTCTAATGTTGTTGCACAGCCAGTATACCAACGATGAAACTTGTTACTACCTTTAGATTTTTGCACTATTAATGCTTATAGATTACATACCTCAGTTTCATGAGATAAGTTAATTTTTTTGTACAGTGTCACCAAAATGCCAAGGCGCTGATGTCATTTATTTTGGTTAAACTGCACAAAAATTATGAAGACAAGAGGAAAGGTCAAGAGTGGGCACCTCCTCCTACGGCTGTTCCCTTGATTCGTTCGATCAAGTTTTTATGCTTGATCGATTATCAAGATTGGGATAGCAATTTTTAAGGCCCCCCCTCCCCCGAGTTCGAAATGATATTTACCTTGGAGGTACATGGTTTGCAATTATTTTATACTGTCATTAGTTAATAATGCTAGTAACCTTCAGACTTTTGTATTTGGTTTAATGCTCATGCACAGCTAGTATACCAATGCTGAAACTTGTTACCTTTACATTTTGTATTGTTAATTCTTATAGAAATCTTCCAGTGCTAGAGTTTATTGAAATCTGTTCAGTAAAAACATTGTACTGTACCCTGTAATAAAATAACTACTCTACTATTGCACTAGCCACTGGATTAGTGTATATTTGTAGTATTCGAATGGTGTTGCATTAGCGTATGGACATAAATAAAGTGCGGCAAGCTTTCCTAGATATGTGCTCAAGAAAACTACTACCTGTTTTTCTAAATACTAGACGTTTGGGTACTTTAAATTGAACCGTGAAAACTTCTTATATTAAGGAAAAGAGGGTGTAGAGTTCACTCAAATTATCCCGATAAAGCTAGTCACACCTTTGTTAAAATTAATGTTCATTATGTTATCGGAGGAGGTCTATATGTTTGTCTCTAATGCCTGTCGACTACATACCTGACATCATGATGTAATGTTAAGTCATTTCCTTTTGTACAGTGTCACTGGATTGTCAAGGCGGTGATGGCATTTTATTTTAGTTGAACTGCACAAAATATGCTTAAAAGAAGAGGAAAGGTCAGGAATCGATCATTCTTTCAGATAGAACTATATATGCCTTTCTGACATCAGCCGTTGTTGCCTTATTTATTCCTTCAAATAGGTGGTTAGAAACAGTCTTACTACCTTTTCCCATTAAGAAATTTGAATGCTTATATTTGTGAGTCTATACTTCAACTAGTGTCACTTTTATAGTAATCACACTTTCAATATCTATGCAAACAGGGATGCTTGATTTTAGTGGAACTGCACAAAAAGTCCAACTGGTTCAACATTAGGAACATGTTTTTTTCCAAACCTTTATATCCAATTGGTGGCACCATGAGTTGTTCATTACGAAGGTACATGGTTTGCTACTATCTTGCTACTCTTTTTATACTGTCATTAGATAGTAATACTAGTGGTTTGCATGTGAATTTATTGGCAGGGTGGACCTACATTGGATGTGCAGGACAGGATTCAATGATTGGATGCTCAATTTCGGTTGTATCGATTTCACCTCTTCCATCACTGCGAACATGGATATCCTTGGTCTGATGAAGAATAGGCGGTATATTTCTGCTCTGAACCAAAAAATCAATTCAGTATGAAATTATCCAGGGCAAAACATGACTGTATCAAATTGACTAGTGCAAAACATGACAGATGCTAAGCGAAAGAGACATGTTTAAACTAAAAATACAAGGTGGGGTATATGTTTACTAGCTGCTTGATATTTGTGCAGACAGAGATATCTACCCGTTGCTATTTGGCAAACACACAAAGTGACCGCAATTTTGGTTGAACTGCAGAAGAGTATAGTATAGTCACTGCATGCAGTGCCATTTGAAAATAGACACAGAAAGATTGGATAGTCACTTCATGGACTGCATAAAAGTAGTACTGTACTATTTATTGGCCAACACTAGGTGCTTCATTGCTTTGGTCTGATTATACAATGGGCATCATTTTGCCTAAGTTAAAGTTTGTATTCCGAAAATAGTCTCGTCGTGTGATCCAAAGAAGACCAAATCATATTGAAGTGGATGTTCCTCCATCAGTGTGGTTCATTCTTATGGTTCCAGCTGTTGGTGAAACCACTTAAGTTTGCAAGAGGAATTGTAGACTTCACAAACAAATTTGTCTTTCAGTCTATACTGAATGTTGGCCAAGAGAAGCATCCATGTTAGTAGGAAGAACAGATGTTTTTTCTAGATCTTTGCTTTTGGAGCTACATATTTGTATATGATCTGCGAATCATTGAGATGCACTAACATGTTGATCTTATGTATGGGAATCGTACTAGTTGGTTTTAGTTGGGACGCAAGATCCGAAGTGGATGATCTTTGCTTTTGGAGCTACATATTTGTATATGATCTGTGAATCATTGAGATGCATTAACAGTTCCTTATTTCTGTTCGCTCAGTGTTTACAAGTTACTGATCGATCACTAGCTAGCCTACTAATGCGCTCCTGGCAGTTTTAGTTGCGACGCAAGATCCGAAGTGGCAGTTTTTTGAATAAAAATGCCTACTTCTAAGCTGCTCTGAAGAAAATGCCATGCGAATCTGAAGAAACTACCAGCAAAAACGTTCGCAAATGCTTTATCTCCCAGCTAAAGTTCATCAACTAATGCGATCGTACACGTACACCATCCGACCTACTCGATCCTACATGTACACTATCCGACCTACTCGACCCTACATGGATAAATAGCGGATCATGCACGTACTACCTCCTTTCCGGTTTGCAGGGCTCAATTCAAGAAACGACCTACTCGATCCTACATGAATAAATAGCAGATCACGCACGTACTAGTACCTCCTTTCCGATTTGCAGGGCTTAATTCAAAAATCTCACCAACCAAGGTACTCCCTCCGTCCGGGTTTATTAGTCCCCTGAGCCAAAGCAGCAAGACCAATCCACGACAATAATTAACTGCATGCAGAAGTTTAAGCCTAATTAATTCCAGCAATTTAAGTGGCTGCATGCGTGCCCTCGACTGTGACTCGTTGCATGCTACTCTGCGTACTGGCTGCAAGCAATTCTGAGTGCCTGCATGCAGCCGGCTGTAATTAAGGCGGCTAACTGATGCGAAAAAAGATGCGCTTTAATTGTTGAAGGCCTTTTAAATCTGTGGAATCATTATTGACAAGGAGGGAGATGATTCGAGTGCACTCGTTTGACCGTCATGCCGGCGTGCGACTCAGCACGGACGGGATGGGACGACATAGTCATAATTTCAGTTTCTCTAGTTTTCCACAGCAAGCTAGCGCGCTAAACCATGCCTGCTTATGCATTGAATTCCGATGACCATCGCGCTACCTTCTGCCTATAAGTACTATTTCCCGGCCTTCTCCGGTGGCACCGTGACCCAACTCGCCCTATCCTCATAATCCCCCACCGGCCCGATGTCGCTTGCCACTTATCCTCGCTCTCGCCACGTCTGCCATGCCCCCGCCCGTCCACGATAGGCGAGGCTGGAGGCGGTCACCGCCGGAACTAGTGTTCATTTTTCACCGGAAGGCAGACAGAGGGAGGAGGCATTCTATCGGTCTTTAGATGGCAATGCGGAGGTCGAGGACTTGTTGGAGCGCGACCGCCTGGCAGAGGAGTAGGAGTTGTTGGAGCGCGACCGCTTGGCGGAGGAGCAGCGTGTCACCGATTTGCGCCGCCAGCGGGACATGGAGTAGCAGCGCACCGATGCTCTGAGTCGCGAGCAGAGCACCCGCAACTGGGCCAACTATATGGAGGCCGGCGCCCAGCAAATAGCCCTGGAGGCTGTCGGGCACGCACGCGTTCACGACGCTGATTTTTACTACCAGCTCGTCAAGTGGGTTTCCCGCTTAGAAGCTAAAGCTTCGGTGGACCATGCCGGCATGGAAAGGGCCAACGCACTCTATCGCACCTCTGGCAAGTCCGAGGCGAGGCGGAGGACGCTGGTGCCGGTGTTTAGCATGTACCATAGATGGCGGTCGGCATCATCTAGTTAGCTAAGAGTAAGTTAGTACTTGTACGCTACTAGAGTATTACTGGGAGTAGATAGTTAACTTGGCTATGATGGTTGTCAACATGGAAGTTCAGTACTCTATATGTGGATCAGACCTGTTACTTTGCTCTGAATGTTGAACTTTCCGTTTGAACGTATGGAATGGGCTGTTATTTTTTTAAATGGGTTGTATTTGTCCTCCACGGGTTTAGAGGCTGACTTGTGGGCCTATCAAGTTGACGCGTACACAATCAGGAGATGATTGTACGTGGAGAGGATGACAGCAGGGACCCGCCAAGGTCATGGCAGTACGCAAGCAAGTGTCTCCTTATTTCAAGCCAATAAAAAATGGCTCCTCCTAATGGATTTCTGACATCTGGGTCCCATGCCATTGTCAACGTAGTCAATAAATGAGAGAATTGCACAACGAGCGGCTGACACCAGGGACCCAGCAGCTCGCCAGGTTATTTTTGTTTTGGGTTAATTTGATAAGTGCCACTCCAAATCTGGTGTTTCCGTGAAATGCCACAGCAATTTCCAATCTTTGAAAAATGCCATTTCATGCCATTTCTAGTGGCATTTTTCGAAGTCTGGAGTGGCGTTTTTCAAAGTTTGCAAATTGCAGTGGCGTTTTCCAAAGTTTGCAAATATTGCAGTGGAATTTTTCAAATTTTGGAAATTGCAGTGGCATTTTTATGAATCACCATAATTGGAGTGGCATTTATCTAATTTGTTTTTGAGACGGAAGCAGGGTGTCAACTGGGCTGTGCAGGGCAGTCTGGCCTGTCTAGACAACCTTCTCTTTTATGTTTACCACAGACCAGCCCAGTAGTTTTTTTTTCTTTCTGAAAATGGCTAGCCCAGTTTTTTGTGATTTGCCAAGTAATTTGCTTTGTGAGGCCTATTGGGCTGCAAATATTTCAAGACGAGGAGAGCTTCATTTGGCTGGCCGAGAAAATGGCCTATCAGTAATGAGAAATGGGCTGTACATTTTTAAAACACATCAAACCAGCAATTAATTTCAAATTTCTTTTTTTCATTTCGAGATTTTAAATTGCATTGATTTTTATGCATGGACAATTTGTTGGATTTTATATTGATATAAATTTATTTTTTAAATCGGTTTGAATGTGCTCGAAATTTTGGGATTAAAAATAGTTCAGACCGCACCAAAATATGCAAAATTTCGTATAGTTTTTTAACCGTGGCCACAATATGGGCTGTAATGCTAACAAAAAGAATATGGGCTCAAAAAAACCCTTAAGAATTAGCAAATGGGTTGTAAATTATTAGAAACAATGGCAGATGGGTTGTATGCTGTTTTCCACAGATTTGAGGTTTTCGTAAAAAAAAGGTTGATGCACAAGCAGTGACTGTTGGATGTCCATCCAATGATCGTCGTTCTTCTTCAATCTCTGCTCTTCCTGCTCCAGCCACTCAAACAAGCGCCGGCGAGACTGCCTGCTCCCTCCTCCCCGCGGTCGGCTGTGCTCCCGCGCAGGCCTCACCGCCCCACCGTACTCCCATTGCTGGCCTAGCCATCCCTCTACTCACCCACACCTGCTGTTATTCTCCGGCGACGGCAGACGAATCAGTAAACCCTCGTACAGTCGTACTCCCCTCCGCGTGGGAAACAACTGCCGAGTCTTCCCAGGCTCCGTGTCATTCCCTTCCTAGGCCTCGCCGTCGTCCACCGCCCTAGTGCTCTCGGCGCAGCCTGGTCAACATGGTCAACGACCGACATGCATTTGAAGTGGACTGTACGTGGAGAGGCTGACAGCTGGGTCCACGGCCGCACGCAAGGAAATGCCTCCTTATTACGCACAAAATAATGCTTCCGCCACCTGACATCTAGGACCCACCGAAAGGGCCTCTGTATTTCGCGAAAAAAATATTACTGCCGCTGACAGCTTGGACCCACCAGCTATATCTTTGCATGCAAGGAAGTGCCTCCTTATTACGCACAAAAAAATGAATACTCCCCCTGCTAGCTGGGACCCATGGGAGGCTGACTTGTGTGTGTAGGATCGAAAGTATGTCTAGAGGGGGGGGGGTGATTAGACTACTTGACCAAATAAAAATCTAGCCTTTTCCCAATTTTAGTTCTTGGCAGATTTTAGCAACTTAGCACAATTCAAGCAATCTTAACACAATTCAAGCAAGCATGCAAAGAGTATATGAGCAGCAGAAAGTAAAGCATGCAACTTGCAAGAATGTAAAGGGAAGGGTTTGGAGAGTGCAAACACAATAGGAGACACAAATGTTTTTGCGTGGTTCCGATAGGTGGTGCTATCGTACATCCACGTTGATGGAGACTTCAACCCACGAAGGGTAACGGCTGTGCGAGTCCACGGAGGGCTCCATCCATGAAGGTTCCACGAAGAAGCAACCTTGTCTATCCCACCATGGCCATTGCCCACGAAGGACTTGCCTCACTAGGGTAGATCTTCATGAAGTAGGCGATCTCCTTGCCCTTACAAACTCCTTGGTTCAACTCCACAATCTTGTCGGAGGCTCCCAAGTGACACCTAGCCAATCTAGGAGACACCACTCTCCAAGAAGTAACAAATGGTGTGTTGATGATGAACTCCTTGCTCTTGTGTTTCAAATGATAGTATCCCCAACACACAACTCTCTCTCACAGGATTTGGATTTGGTGGAAAGAAGATTTGAGCGGAAAGCAACTTGGGGAAGGCTAGAGATCAAGATTCATATGGTAGGAATGGAATATCTTGGCCTCAATACAAGTGTAGGTGGTTCTCTCTCAAAAAAAGTATGTTTGAAGTGTAGGCATGTTCTGATGGCTCTCCTCATGAATGAAGAGTGGGTGGAGGGGTATATATAGCCTCCACACAAAATCTAACCGTTACACATAAGTTGCCAATCTCGGTGGGACCGAATCGTCAAACTCGGTCGGACCGATTTAGCAAATAATGTGACCGTTAGGGTTTTCGGTGGGACCAACATGCAACTCGGTAGGACCTATATGGTTAGGGTTAGGGCATAACGTAATCTCGGTGAGACCGATTACACAAACTTGGTGAGACCGATTTTGGTAATGGACACAGAGAGGGTTGGTCAGGCAAACTCGGAGGGACCGATTCGCTCATCTCGGTTAGACCGAAACGTTACGAAAGGGAAACAGAGAGTTTGCATTGAAATCTCGGTGGGACCGATCGCTCATCTCGGTTGGACCGAAATGTTACGAAGGGAAATAGAGAGATTACAATCCCATCTCGGTGAGACCGAGATCCCTATCGGTGAGACCGATTTGCCTAGGGTTTGTGGCAGTGGCTATGACATTTAAACTCGGTGGCGCTGGATGGAAAGAATCGGTGGGGCCGAGTTGGACTTTTGGTTTAGGTCATATGTGGATATGAGAAAGCAGTTGAGGGCTTTGGAGCATATCACTAAGCATTTTGAGCAAGTAAGCCATTAAGCAACACCTCATCCCTCCTTGATAGTATGGGCTTTTCCTATAGACTCAATTTGATCTTGGATCACTAAAATAGAAAATGTAGAGTCTTGAGCTTTGAGCTTGAGCCAATCCTTTTGTCCTTAGCATTTTGAGGGGTCCACTTTTCTCATCCATGCCATGCCAGTCATTGAGCTTTCCTGAAATATTTATCTTGAAATGGCATTAGCTCAATGAGATATAAGTTGTTAGGAATTACCAAAACCACCCAGGGATAATTGCACTTTCAATCTCCCCCTTTTTGGTAATTGATGACAACATATAGATCAAAGCTTCGACAAATGATAATAAGATTGAAAAACATTGTCGCTTTGAGAAGTATGTGAAAAGTAAGAGCTCCCCCTAAATTTGTGCATTATTTAAGATTTGCTTTGGACTGCAAATGCACAATGAGTTAGGATCATGGGTTACTCTTCCATGTCACATACATCTTGGTGGAGCGCTCAAAATGATAATAATTAAACACATGCACTCATCACCAAGCAAAGTGAATGATCATATGAGGAAATAAGAGATAATATCATCCAACAAGCATTAATGTAGCATAGCATATGATCAAACACATGATCACCCAAGAATCTCATAAAGGACATAACGTATCAAGCAAACACACACAAAAACGAAGTTCAACCACCAAAAAGACAAGAGAGAACAAAAGCAACACTCTCTCTCAAAGCCTATGATCTATACATTTTTCTCCCCCTTTGGCAACAAGTTACCAAAAAGTTCATAGAAAATGCATAGTGCTAAACGACTTTCAGGCTTGTTCTTCATGTGATGGTGTAGAGATGGCTCCACCGACGAAGTCTTCTGTTGATGTAGCTGGAGCTGGTGGAGTGGGTGCTGGAGCTGGAGGTACCGAAGCTGTAGCTGGTGCAGATGATGTAGCTCTGGTGTCTGGAACAAGCACTGCAGGAGATCTCTGTCCTCTGGGCACTCTAGCAAAAGCATCAGTAGTTGACTTGCCCTTCTTCTCCTCCACATCCTCCTGGAGTTGCTCAACTGCAGTTTGGATCTCAGTCACTTTGACATCAAGAGCATAAAACTTCTGCTCTATGATTCTCTCCAAGCTCTCCTGGTTTTGAGTCAGGGTGGCCAAGCCTTTCTCAATCCTCAAGGTGGAGGCAATCAAGTAGCCAAGCTGTTCTTGCTTGCTCTTCAGGAAAATCTGAGATGCCTCTTCAGCTGTTGGCATCTTTGGAGCTTTCTCTGCCCTTGCCTTCTCTTTCTTATCTTGTGCTCGCACAGAAGATGGTTCATTTTCATCCATCACAATGGTGTTGTCCTCAAAATCAGGGTAGATGGGCAGGTGCTCCTTGTCCAAAAGATCTGTGCCAGTGCCCATCTTGGAGTTTATAAGCTCCTGAATGTGTGGGGCATACCCACAACTCCTCTTCTGATCAGCAGCAGTCCTTTTGATTGTTTCCACAATCAGGCTCATGACTTTGAATTTCTGAGGCACATCAAATATATGTAGCAAGTTGATTGCATGGCCTCTGATCATCTTGTGATCACCTGACTTGGGCAGCAAAGTGTGCCTTAAGATCCAGTTGATAGTAGGCAATCCTGACAATATATAATGCACAGATCCAAACTTATGTGTCTCTAGTGCAGCATCTGGGATCTCTCTGTACATGTGAGCCATGGAGTTGTGGTCTTTCTTCTTCTTGGCATAGACATCCAAGTCGTCCTCATTCTCTTTTGGAGCATTTATCAATTCATACCATTCCTCAACTGTTGATTGGTACCTAGTACCCTCAGACATCCATACTATCTTCCCATCTGGGTAGAAATGTGTTGTGGAGTAAAACTGCATGATGAGCTCATCATTCCACTTGGTGAGCTTCTGGCCAACAAAGTCTTCAACTCCACAAGACTTGAAACTTTCATAAACTCCTGGATAGTGCTCTTCATTTTTCTTGATGTAAACCCAGTCAACCCATCTCATGTCACAAACTATGGGCTTCTTGTCAAGCAGCATTGTCTCATAGAAATCTTGATGTTCCTTAGTGTGGAACCTATAGTCCAATGCAGTTCTTCTTGTGACAGCATAGGGATCAGTCTGTCTCCAGAGTCTCAGACCTGCATCCTTCCTGAGCTTCATATCTTCTTCAAATGCATCAATCTCCTCTTGAAGCTTATCCTTGCCTTTTTGCTTGTGGTCTTGTGGTGGAAGATCATCTTGAGCTTGTGTCCCTTTGAAAGAAGTAGGATCATACTTTTCTTGTTGAGGAACAAACTTCGTTTTGGGGTATTGATATTCTTCCCACTCAACTCCATTAGCATTGAACTTTCGTTCAAAACCAACACCTTGGTTCTTCTAGTGCCTTCCTTGCTTGCGTACAATTTCCTCAAATTGCTTACTCCTGGCAAGGCTCTTGTAAACACCTTTCTCTATAATTCCCTTCAATAAGGTATTTTCTTGCTCAAGTGTAACTTGGCTAAGAGAATTATTAGTGGAATCAAGAGAACTACTAGAAGCAACAACATTAGATTTAGCATGATTATTGTTACTACTAGAGGAAGAATCTTTCTTGTTCTTGTTACTACACTTGACTTGAGGCATGTAAGTAGATAAGAGTAAACGCTTGGCAATGTAAGAAGAACTTTTCTTGCGAAGATCATCATTGATTGATTTTAAAAACTCATGTTCTTGCTCAAGGTTGAGATTTTCAAAGCGTAACTTCTCATGAGTCCTTAAAAGTTCTCGATGATCTCCTAAGATAGTTTCAAGAGCTAACTTAAGAGTGTTTAGTTCTTTAGTTAGGAGCTCAATCTTCTCCTTATCATTGTCATTCGTTTTATCTTGATTAGCATGATTAATTGACGTGTCATCATAGTATTCATCACTAGAGTTGTCAACAAGTAAATCATCATCACCTAACAAGTCATCTTCATCACTATTGAAATCAACATACTCGGGGTGTGATACCTCTGGGCCTTTATCCATGAAGCATCTTCCAAGTCCTTCATTTGGTGAATCAAATATGTCGTAGGATTTGGTTGACACAAGTGCTAGACCGGCAACACCTTCATCTTGAGTATATTCGGAGTCGGAGTGATAGCTTCTCTCGGAGTGATTGTCGGAGTCGGAGCCGGATACCCATTCACCAACATGAGCTTGATGTCTTTGTTTTGTGTAGCTCCTTGATGACTTGTCCTTCCTTTCCGAATCCTTGCTTCTCCAGGATGTTCTTCGTTCCTAACGATCATCTCTACTCCTTCTTTCTCTTGATGGTGATTCTTCTCTTCTACTTCTTCTTTTTGGAGAATCTTCTCTTCTTTTGTAGGGTGTCGTACACTCATTGGAACAGTGTCCGGGTCTCCCACAATGTAGCAATTATGCTCACGACTAGAAGATCTTTTGTCATTGTAGGACCTTGACTTGGAACTTCTTTCCTTGCTTCTACTCTTGTAGAACTTGTTGAAATTCTTCACCATTAGGCTCAATTCTTCATTGAAGGTTTGTTTCTCACTTGATGATGTGGGAGCTTCACATGAGGCTTTGTAAGCACCACTTGACTTGTTGTGGAGCTCCTCCTTATCCTTGAGTGACATCTCATGAGCAACAATTCTTCCAATGACTTCCGTTGGCTTGAGATCTTTGTAATTGGGCATCATTTGGATCAATGTGCACACGGTATCATATTTTCCGTCCAAAGCTCTCAGGATCTTCTTGATGATGAATTTGTTGGTCATCTCTTCACTTCCTAAGCCGGCAATCTCATTTGTGATAAGAGCAAGCCTAGAGTACATTTCAGCGACACCTTCACCATCCTTCATTTTGAACTTGTCAAGCTGACTTTGAAGAACATCCAACTTGGATTCCTTGACAGAGTTGGTACCTTCGTGCATATCAATCGAAGTATCCCAAATTTCCTTTGCATTGTCAAGACGGCTGATTTTGTTGAATTCTTCGGGGCACAATCCATTGAAGAGGATATCACAAGCTTGAGCATTGTATATCAGCATCTTCAACTCTTCCGCGGTAGCTTCATGGTTCGGTTCTCTCCCATCAAAGAATTCACCTTGCAAGCCAATACACACAATAGCCCAAACAGCGGGGTTATGTCCAAGAATATGCATTTTCATCTTATGCTTCCAACTAGCAAAATTAGTACCATCAAAGTAAGGACCTCTACGGTGGTAATTTCCCTTGCTAGACGCCATACTCTCCTAGGTTGTGAAACCAAGGCTATGACTATCAAAAGCTCTGGAAATCAAAGGAAATGGAGACCAAAGCTCTGATACCACTTGTAGGATCAAAAGTATGTCTAGAGGGGGGTGATTAGACAACTTGACGAAATAAAAATCTAGCCTTTTCCCAATTTTAGTTCTTGGCAGATTTTAGCAACTTAGCACAATTCAAGCAATCTTAACACAATTCAAGCAAGCATGCAAAGAGTATATGAGCAGCGAAAAGTAAAGCATGCAACTTGCAAGAATGTAAAGGGAAGGGTTTGGAGAGTTCAAACACAATAGGAGACACATATGTTTTTGTCGTGGTTCCGATAGGTGGTGCTATCGTACATACACGTTGATGGAGACTTCAACCCACGAAGGGTAATGGCTGCGCGAGTCCACGGAGGGCTCCACCCACGAAGGGTCCACGAAGAAGCAACCTTGTCTATCCCACCATGGTCGTCGCCCACGAAGGACTTGCCTCACTAGGGTAGATCTTCATGAAGTAGGCGATCTCCTTGCCCTTACAAACTCCTTGGTTCAACTCCACAATCTTGTCGAAGGCCCCCGAGTGACACCTAGCCAATCTAGGAGACACCACTCTCCAAGAAGTAACAAATGGTGTGTTGATGATGAACTCCTTGCTCTTGTGCTTCAAATGATAGTCTCCCCAACACTCAACTCTCTCTCACAGGATTTGGATTTGGTGGAAGAAGATTTGAGTGGAAAGCAACTTGGGGAAGGCTAGAGATCAAGATTCATATGGTAGGAATGGAATATCTTGGCCTCAACACAAGTGTAGGTCGTTCTCTCTCAGAAAGTGTATGTTGGAAGTGTAGGCATGTTATGATGGCTCTCCTCACGAATGAAGAGTGGGTGGAGGGGTATATATAGCCTCCACACAAAATCTAACCGTTACACACAACTTGCCAATCTCGATGGGACCGAATTGTCAAACTCGGTCGGGCCGATTTAGCAAATAATTTGACCGTTAGGGTTTTCGATGGGACCGATATGGTTAGGGTTAGGGCATAACGTTAGGACATTATCTTGGTGAGACCGATTTTGGTAATGGACACACAGAGGGTTGGTCAGGCAAACTTGGTGGGACCGATTCGCTCATCTTGGTTAGGCCGAAACGTTACGAAAGGGAAACCGAGAGTTTGCATTGCAATCTCGGTGGGACCGATCACTCATCTTAGTTGGACCGAAACGTTACGAAGGGAAACAGAGAGATTACAATCCCATCTCGGTGAGACTGAGATCCCTATCAGTGAGACCGATTTGCCCAGGGTTTGTGGCAGTGGCTATGACATTCAAACTCGGTGGCGCCGGATGGAAAGAATCGGTGGGGCCGAGTTGGACTTTTGGTTTAGGTCATATGTGGATATGAGAAAGTAGTTGAGGGCTTTGGAGCATATCACTAAGCATTTTGAGCAAGTAAGCCATTAAGCAACACCTGATCCCTCCTTGATAGTATTGGCTTTTCCAACAGACACAATGTGATCTTGGATCACTAAAATAGAAAATGTAGAGTCTTGAGCTTTGAGCTTGAGCCAATCCTTTTGTCCTTAGAAGTTTGAGGGGTCCACTTTTCTCATCCATGCCATGCCAGTCATTGAGCTTTCCTGAAATATTTATCTTGAAATGGCATTAACTCAATGAGATATATGCTGTTAGGAATTACCAAAACCACCCAGGGATAGTTGCATTTTCAGTGGACCTACTAAGTTGACGGGGACGGAGGGCTTTGTCAACTTAGTCAATATGCACGATTCTAGCTCCAGTGACCGTATGATGTCCATCCAACGGCCGTAGTGCTTCTTCAACCTTTGGTCTTCTTTCTCCAGCCGCCCAAACCAGCGCCGGTCATGCCTCGTGCTCCTGCCTCCCATGGTCGGTTGTGATGCCACGGAGGCCTCACCACCCCCTACTACTCCCACCGCTGGCCAAGCCATCCCTCTACTCACCCACACCCCCTGTTATTCTGCGGCGATAGCAGCCTCACACCGCAGCGAACTAGTGAACCCTCATACTCCTCTACGCGTGGGCATCCACTGCCGCGTCTTCCCCGGCTCCGCGTCGTCCCCTTCCTAGGCCTCGCCGTCGTCCACCGACCTGGTGCTCTCGGCGCGGCATGGTCAACGTGGTCAAGGAACGGCTTCCATCGGACATTGACTGTACGTGGAGAGGCTGACAGCTGGGTCCACGACCGCAGCAAGGAAGTGCCTCCTTATTACGCGGAAAATAATTATTCCTCCACCTGACAGCAGGGACCCACCGGACGGGCAACCATATTTCGCGAAAAAAAGTTTCCCCCCTGACTGCTGGGACCTACCGGCTACATCTTCGCACGCAAGGAAGTGCGTCCGAGCAGAAAAAAATGATTCGCCCCCCTGACTGCTGGGACCCACCAGCTACATCTTCGCACGCAAGGAAGTGCCTGACAGTCGGGACCCACCGGGCCGAAGCGTACGGAGCATTGTCATTCTAGTCGCGAACGTCTACGTACATACTGGTCGATGTAGAGGCGCGCACGTGTCGTAGTAGAGGCGCACACGTAGCATGTACACGTACGTACAGCGGCAGTGTGCAAGAAAGAAAATACAGCCACGTACGTACATACGGGCTGGGTCTCGAACTCCTACTCGCGCATATGTACGGCCAGGGCTCGTGTACATGGCTGGGTCGGAACGGAGAAACTGCGTCATCATCATGTTCATGGGGAGCCAACCGGCTGGGTCGGAATGGAATGCGTCGTCGTGTTCATCGGGAGGGCTTGGACGGAACAGCCGGTGGAAACGAGGCCTGGCGTACCATAGAATGGAGGAAATGGCCTTGTGTTCGACTGGCCACGTTCGAAACGGGATACTGTTCATCGGGAGGGGTCTCGCGTACCGCAAAACGGAGGAAACGGACTTGTGTTGGACCTCCTACGGTCGAAACGGGGTCTTGTTGATCGGGAGGGGTGTGGCGTACCGCAAAACGGAGGAAACGGACTTGTGTTGGAGCGCTATGGTCAAAACGGGGGTCCTGTTCATCGGAAGGGGTGTGGAATACCGCAAAACGGGACTCTGATACGTCTCCAACGTATCTATATTTTTTGATTGTTCCATGCTATTATATTATCTGATTTGGATGTTTAATGGGCATTATTATACACTTTTATATTATTTTGGGACTAACCTACTAACTGGAGTCCCAACCCAAATTGCTGTTTTTTGCCTATTTCAGTGTTTCATAGAAAAAGTATATCAAACGGGGTCCAAACGGAATGAAACCTTCAGGAACTTGATTTTCGGAACAAACGTGATCCAGAGGACTTGGAGTGGACGTAGATCAATCAACGAGGAGGCCACGAGGCAGGGAGGCGCGCCTACCCCACTGGGCGTGCCCCCCACCCTCGTGAGCCCCTCGTAGCTCCACCGACCTACTTCTTCCTCCTATATATACCTACGTACCCCGAAACCATCCAGGAGCACCACTAAACCCTATTTCCACCGCCACAACCTTCTGTACCCGTGAGATCCCATCTCGGGGCTTTTTTCGGCGCTCCGCCGGAGGGGGCATTGATCACAGAGGGCTTCTACATCAACACCATAGCCTCTCCGATGATGCGTGAGTAGTTTACCTCAGACCTTCAGGTCCATAGTTATTAGCTAGATGGCTTCTTCTCTCTCTTTGGATCTCAATACAAAGTTCTCCTTGATTCTCTTGCAGATCTATTCGATGTAATCTTCTTTTGCGGTGTGTTTGTCGAGATCCGATGAATTGTGGGTTTATGATCAAGATTATCTATGAACAATCTCCTCTGAATTCTTTTATGTATGATGGGTTATCTTTGCAAGTCTCTTCGAATTATCAGTTTGGTTTGGCCTAATAGATTGATCTTTCTTGCAATGGGAGAAGTGCTTAGCTTTGGGTTCAATCTTGCGGTGCTCGATCCCAGTGACAGTAAGGGAAACGACACGTATTGTATTGTTGCCATTAAGGATAAAAAGATGGGGTTTATATCATATTGCTTGAGTTTATCCCTCTACATCATGTCATCTTGCTTAAAGCGTTACTCTGTTCTTATGAACTTAATACTCTAGATGCATGCTGGATAGTGGTCGATGTGTGGAGTAATAGTAGTAGATGCAGGCAGGAGTCGGTCTACTTGTCACGGACGTGATGCCTATATACATGATCATGCCTAGATATTCTCATAACTATGCTCAATTATATCAATTGCTCGACAGTAATTTTTTCACCCACCGTAATATCTATCCTATCTTGAGAGAAGCCACTAGTGAAACCTATGGCCCTCGGGTCTATTTTCCATCATATTAATCTTTCAACAACTAGCAATTTTTATTACCGTTTATTTTGCTTTCTGTACTTTAAGTCTTTATCATAAAAAAACCAAAAATATTATCTTATCATCTCTATCAGATCTCACTTTTGCAAGTGGCCGTGAAGGGATTGACAACCCCTTTATCGCGTTGGTTGCAAGTTTCTTATTTGTTTGTGTAGGTACAAGGGACTTGAGCGTGGTCTCCTACTGGATTGATACCTTGGTTCTCAAAACTGAGGGAAATACTTACGCTACTTTGCGACATCACCCTTTCCTCTTCAAGGGAAAACCAACGCTGTGCTCAAGAGGTAGCAAGAAGGATTTCTGGTGCTGTTGCCGGGGAGTCTACGCAAGTCAAGACATACCAAGTACCCATCACAAACTTTTATCCCTCGCATTACATTATTTGCCATTTGCCTCTCGTTTTCCTCTCCCCCACTTCACCCTTGCCGTTTTATTTGCCCTCTTTGTTGCTCACCTCTTTTTGCTTGCCTCTGGTTGTTTGTTGCCCTTATGGCCTTGCCTAGATTTGGTGATCTTCACCTAAAAAGTTGGAAGAGATTGAAAGCAACGTTAGAAGTTTTATGACTTTACAAGCATAATAATTTCTTTTGAAACGAGCTTAAGGAACAAAAATGCTTTATGGAGTACATGAATAAAGAGCTTGACGATATGTCTAAGGAATTCTATGGTTTGAAATCTCAGATTGTTCATCTTGAAAAATTAATAGCTGAAATTTCGGATAAACAGGCCACCTTAGTTAATAATATGGCCGTTAAACCAGATTTTTTTATGGGAATAAGGATGAAGATCTAAAAGTTATTGATGTGTCTCCTATTAAATCTTTGTTTTGCAATATGAATCTTGGTAATGATGGGACTGGAGATGAGTCAATTTAGTTAAAAGGCGTCCTAATAATGCGGAGTTTTTAAATCTTGATGCAAAAATTGGTAAAAGTGGGATTGAAGAGGTCAAAACTTCAGATAGCATTAAACCCACTATTTTGGATTTCAAGGAATTTAACTATGATAATTGCTCTTTAATAAATTGTATTTCCTTGTTGCAATCTGTGCTAAATTCTCCTCATGCTTATAGTCAAAATAAAGCCTTTACTAAACATATCGTTGATGCTTTAATGCAATCTTATGAAGAAAAACTTGAGTTGGAAGTTTCTATCCCTAGAAAACTTTAAAATGAGTGGGAACCTACAATTAAAATTAAAATTAAAGATCATGAATGCTATGCTTTGTGTGATTTGGGTGCTAGTGTTTCCACGATACCAAAGACTTTGTGTGATTTGTTGGGTTTCCGTGAATTTGATGATTGCTCTTTAAACTTGCACCTTGTGGATTCCACTATCAAGAAACCTATTGGAAAAATTAATGATGTTCTTATTCTTGCAAATAGGAATTATGTGCCCATAGATTTTATTGTTCTTGATATTGATTGCAATCCTTCATGTCCTATTATTCTTGGGAGACCTTTCCTTAGAACGATTGGTGCAATTATTGATATGAAGGATGGGAATATTAGATTCCAATTTCCGTTAAGGAAAGGCATGGAACACTTCCCTATAAAGAATATTAAATTACCTTATGAATAACTTATGAGAGCCACTTATGGGTTGCCTACCAAAGATGGCAATACCTAGATCTATCCTTGTTTTTATGCCTAACTAGGGGCGTTAAACGATAGCGCTTGTTGGGAGGCAACCCAATTTTATTTTTATTTCTTTCTTTTTGGTTCTGTTTAGTAATAAATAGTTCATCTAGCCTCTTTTTAGATTCGTTTGTATGTTTTAATTAGTGTTTGTGCCAAGTAAAACCGTTAGGATACCCTAAGGTGGTAGTTATTTGATCTTGTTGTAAAAAACAGAATCTTTGCATGCACGAAATTAGTTTTGATAAATCACAAAAACGTGATTTTCAGTTTATTATTTTTGAAGTATATCAATGAACAAATTACATAGGACTCCCTAATTTGGTAGAATGTTTTAGGTTCCAGAAGTTTCGTTAGATACAAATTACTACAGATTGTTCTATTTTTGATAGATTCTGTTTTTCGTGTGTTGTTTGCTTATTTTGATGAATCTATGGCTAGTAAAAGAGCTTATGAACCATAGAGAAGTTGGAATACAGTAGGTTTAACACCAATATAAATAAAGAATGAGTTCAATACAGTACCTTAAAGTGGTGGTTTGTTTTATTTCGCTAATGGAGCTTATGAGATTTTCTGTTGAGTTTTGTGTTGTGAAGTTTTCAAGTTTTGGGTAAAGATTTGATGGATTATGGAACAAAGAGTGGAAAGAGCCTAAGCTTGGGGATTCCCAAGGCACCCCAAGGTAAAATTCAAGGACAACCAAAATCCTAAGCTTGGGGATGCCCCGGAAGGCATCCCCTCTTTCGTCTTCGTCTATTAGTAACTTTACTTGGGGCTATATTTTTATTCACCACATGATATGTGTTTTGCTTATAGCGTCTTGTATTATTTGAGTCTTTGCTTTTTAGTTTACCACAATCATCCTTGCTGTGCACACCTTTTGAGAGAGACACATATGAATCGGAATTTATCAGAATACTCGATGTGCTTCACTTATATGTTTTGATCTAGATAGTTTTGCTCTAGTGCTTCACTTATATCTTTTAGAGCACGGTGGTGGTTTTATTTTATAGAAATTATTGATCTCTCATGCTTCACTTATATTATTTTGAGAGTATTTTAGAACAGCATGGTCTTTTGCTTTGGTTGAAATTAGTCCTAATATAATAGGCATCCAAGATAGGTATAATAAAAACTATCATATAAAGTGCATTGAATACTATGAGAAGTTTGATACTTGATGATTGTTTTGAGATATGGAGATAGTGATATTAAAGTTGTGCCAGTTGAATAATTGTGAAATTGAGAAATACTTGTGTTCAAGTTTGCAAGTCCCGTAGCATGCACATATGGTAACCGTTGTGTAACAAATTTGAAACATGAAGTGTTCTTTGAGTGTCATCCTTTGTGTGGAGGTCGGGGGCGCGCGATGGTTAACTCCTACCAACCTCCCCCCTAGGAGCATGCGTGTAGTGCTTCGTTTTGATGACTTGTAGATTTTTGCAATAAGTATGTGAGTTCTTTATGACTAATGTTGACTCCATGGATTATACACACTCTCACCCTTCCATCATTGCTAGCCTCTTCGGTACCGTGCCTTGCCCTTTCTCACCTTGCGAGTTGGTGCAAACTTCGCCGATGCATCCAAACCCCATGATATGATATGCTCTATCACACATAAACCTCCTTATATCTTCCTCAAAACAGCCACCATACCTGCCTATTATGGCATTTCCATAGCCATTCCAAGATATATTGCCATGCAACTTTCCACCATTCCGTTTATTATGACACGCTTCATCATTGTCATATTGCCATGAATGATCATGTAGTTGACATCATATTTGTGGCAAAGCCACCATGCATAACTTCATACATGTCACTCTTGATTCATTGCCCGTCCCGGTACACTGCCGGAGGCATTTATTTAGAGTCATATTTTGTTCTAGTATCGAGTTGTAATCATTGATTTGTAAATAAATAGAAGTGTGATGATCATCATTCATAGAGCATTGTTCCAAAAAAAGGGACAATGCTACTATCTCTTTTTCCACACTTGTGCTTCAAAGTAGCACCATGATCTTTATGATAGAGAGTCTCTTGTTTTGTCACTTTCATATACTAGTGGGAATTTTTCATTATAGAACTTGGCTTGTATATTCCAACAATGGGCTTCCTCAAATGCCCTAGGTCTTTGAGAGCAAGCAAGTTGGATGCACACCCACTTAGTTTCATTTTGTTGAGCTTTCGTATATTTATAGCTCTAGTGCATCTGTTGCATGGCAATCCCTACTCACTCACACTGATATCTATTGATGGGCATCTCCATAGCCCGTTGATGCGCCAAGTTGATGTGAGACAATCTTCTCCTTTTTGTCTTCTCCACATAACCCTCGTCATCATATTCTATTCCACCCATAGTGCTATGTCCATGGCTCACGCTCATGTATTGCGTGAAACTTGAAAAGGTTTGAAAATTCTTAAGTATGAAACAATTGCTTGGCTGAAACCGGGGTTGTGCATGATTTGAATATTTTGTGTGACAAAGATGGAACATAGCCAAACTATATGATTTTGTAGGGATGAACTTACTTTGGCCATGTTATTTTGAGAAGACATAATTGCTTAAGTTAGTGTGCTTTAAGTATTATTATTATTATGTCAATATTAAGCTTTTATCTTGAATATTTCGGATCTGAACATTCATGCCACAATAAATAAAATTACATTGAGAAATATGCTAGGTACCATTCCACATCAAAAATTCTGTTTTATCATTTACCTACTCGAGGACGAGCAGGAATTAAGCTTGGGGATGTTTGATACTTCTCCAACGTATCTATAATTTTTGATTGTACCATGCTATTATATTATCTGATTTGGATGTTTAATGGGCTTTATTATACACTTTTATATTATTTTTGGGACTAACCTACTAACCGGAGGCCCAGCCCAAATTGCTGGTTTTTTTTGCCTATTTCAGTGTTTCGCAGAAAATAATATCAAACGGAGTCCAAACGGAATGAAACCTTCGGGAACGTGATTTTCGGAACAAACGTGATCTAGAGGACTTGGAGTGGACGTCAAGTAATCAACGAGGAGGCCACGAGGCAGGGAGGCGCACCTACTCCCTAGGCGCACCCCCACCCTCGTGGGCCCTTCGTAGCTCCATCGACCTACTTCTTCCTCCTATATATACCTACATACCCCGAAACCATCCAGGAGCACCACGAAACCCTATTTCCATCACTGCAACCTTCTATACCCGTGAGATCCCATCTTGGGGCCTTTTCCGGCGCTCCGCCGGAGGGGGCATTGATCATGGAGGGCCTCTACATCAACACCATAGCCTCTCCGATGATGCATGAGTAGTTTACCTCAGACCTTCGGGTCCATAGTTATTAGCTAGATGACTTCTTCTCTCTCTTTGGATCTCAGTACAAAGTTCTCCTTCATTCTTTTGCAGATCTATTCGATGTAATCTTCTTTTGCGGTGTGTTTGTCGAGATCCGATGAATTGTGGGTTTATGATCAAGATTATCTATGAACAATATTTGAATCTCCTCTGAATTGTTTTATGTATGATTGGTTATATTTGCAAGTCTCTTCGAATTATCAGTTTGGTTTGGCCTACTAGATTGATCTTTCTTGCAATGGGAGAAGTGCCTACCTTTGGGTTCAATCTTGCGATGCTCGATCCCAGTGATAGTAAGGGAAACGACACGTATTGTATTGTTGCCATCGAGGATAAAAATATGGGGTTTATATCATATTGCTTGAGTTTATCCCTCTACATCATGTCATCTTGCTTAAAGCGTTACTCTATTCTTATGAACTTAATCTCTAGATGCATGCTGGATAGCAGTCAATGTGTGGAGTAATAGTAGTAGATGCAGGCATGAGTCGGTCTACTTGTTGCGGACGTGATGCCTATATACATGATCATGCCTAGATATTCTCATAACTATGCTCAATTCTATCAATTTCTCGACAGTAATTTGTTCACCCACCGTAATATCTATTCTATCTTGAGAGAAGCCACTAGTGAAACCTATGGCCCCGGGTCTATTTTCCATCATATTAATCTTTCAACAACTAGCCATTTCTATTACCGTTTTATTTTTCTTTCTTTACTTTTAGTATTTATCTTAAAAATACCAAAATATTATCTTATCATCTCTATAAGATCTCACTTTTGCAAGTGGCCATGAAGGGATTAATAACCCCTTTATCGCGTTGGTTGCAAGGTTCTTATTTGTTTTTGTAGGTACGAGGGACTTGAGCGTGGTCTCCTACTAGATTGATACCTTGGTTCTCAAAAACTGAGGGAAATACTTACGCTACTTTGCTGCATCACCCTTTCCTCTTGAAGGGAAAACCAACGCTATGCTCAAGAGGTAGCAGACTCCACGGGATACTGTTCATCTCCACCGTCGACCCCTCCATCCTCCACAGCTATTGTTCATCCACCATCTACCTCTTCCAGCCTTCGCCTGCGATTGTTCATCCACGGGCTCCTGTTCATCCAGCCTCCACCGCGCGATACTCCACCGGCTACTATTCAACCAGCCCTCTCCACGGGCTCCTGTTCAACCACCCTCCACGGGCTACTGTTCATGCAGCCCTCCACTATCTACTGTTCATCCAGTCCTCCACGGGGTCGTCCTGTTCATCCAGCCTCCCACGGGGTCCTGTTCATCCAGCCCCAACCGGCTCGATCGATCGGGGTCCTGTTCATCCAGAGGCATCACCACGGGGTCCTATTCATCCACCCCCACCAGGAAATATTCATCAAAACCCCCGAGCAATGCTCATTGTTCATCCAGAGGCCGCATTGATCGGCTTCAGTTAGCAGCAGTAGCGAAGGAATCGCTCGATCGAGTTCAGTTAACAGCCATCGATCGATCGCTCGGGTTCAGTAACACGTAGCCTGCAGTACAATCGCTCGGGTTTAGTAGGGGAACGCCTCGCTCGGGTTCAGTTAGAGCCCAACGCCTCGCACCCACGCGCGTGCGTGTACGAGAGAAACACGCAAACCTCCATGTATCGCTCGGCCCCGACCACCCACCGTAACCGGGAGCACCCCGATATTTTCCTCGCCCTCGCTTCTACCATGGTTTTTTCCATCATGGACGGCCCAAACAATGTCATGCAGCTGTGTCTCCAGCCCGCCCAGGACGAAAATCCAATTTTTTGTCATGATTTTTTGTCATAGAAGTAGGAGCCCACCACATCTATGATGATACCGGGTTTTGTCACAATTATCGTCATAGAAGTGTCATAAGTATGATAGAAAAAAATTTTGTTCGGCCCAAAATGTCACAGATGTGTCTTTTTTTTGTAGTGTTGATCTTTCAGGATTTGAACTTGACCCTCTGGCCTTTCCAATAGCCAACAACTTTCTATGCCCTGCGCATTTTGTTCTCTCGGATACTCTGCTCCAAACACCTACACCACGACATGTGCAAACTTGACAGTAATCTTCAAGCATGTACTCTCCCCCATCCTGACCGTCTCACCAACGACATTTGCGGCAGTACCAAGTGCAAGCATCCCCAGAGCAGTCGTGCACTTCTGCTTAGCACAGAAAGAAAGTTGGCCTCAATAATCCCTTTTGAGGTTGAAGTAGTCATTATGTGCCTCCACTCCCTCCGTAATGCACAAAAACAGTGGTGACGGTGTCCTGGACTAAGGGGTACTAACCTAGTTGGCCCACTATTCATGGGCCGAGCTTATGGCCCACCAATCTCACAAAGAAGGACTCCGGAAGCCTCGATCTCAGACATGACCAAGATAGACTCAGCCGAAGACTCGGCGTGTACTTCAAGGACTACTCCACCTGTCGGCATGTTTTCCCCCAGTTGGCAACCGACCATATGTCATGTGCCAATCTTCAAGAACAAGGGGGATGTTTAGAGTTGTACTCATTATAGTGGAATTAAGCTGATGAGCCATACAAAGAAGCTATGGGAGAGAGTCATTGAGCACCGCTTAAGAAGAATGACAAGCGTGACCAAAAATCAGTTTGGTTTCATGCCTGGGAGATCGACCATGGAAGCCATGTTCTTGGTTCGACAACTTATGGAGAGATACAGGGAGCAAAAGGAGGACTTGCATATGGTGTTCATTGACTTGACGAAGGCCTATGATAAGATACCACAAAATGTCATGTGGTGGGTGATACGTCTCCAACGTATCTATAATTTTTGATTGTTCCATGCTATTATATTATCTGTTTTGGATGTTTAATGGGCTTTATTATACACTTTTATATCATTTTTGGGACTAACCTATTAACCGGAGGCCCAACCCAAATTGCTATTTTTTTTGCCTATTTCAGTGTTTCAAAGGAAAGGAATATCAAACGGAGTCCAAACGGAAGGAAACCTTCGGGAACGTGATTTTCGGAACAAACATGATCCAGAGGACTTGGAGTGGATGTCAAGCAATCAACAAGGAGGCCACAAGGCAGGGAGGCGCGCCTGCCCCCCTAGGCGCGCCCCCACCCTCATGGGCCCCTCGTAGCTCTCCTAACCGACTTCTTTTGCCTATATATACCTACGTACCCCCGAAAACATCCAAGAGCACCACGAAACCCTATTTCCACTGCCGCAACCTTCTGTACCCGTGAGATCCCATCTTGGGGCCTTTTCTGGCGCTTCGCCGAAGGGGGCATTGATCACGGAGGGCTTCTACATCAACACCATAGCCTCTCCGATGATGTGTGAGTAGTTTACCTCAGACCTTCGAGTCCATAGTTATTAGCTAGATGGCTTCTTCTCTCTCTTTGGATCTCAATACAAAGTTATCCTCGATCTTCTTGGAGATCTATTCGATGTAATCTTCTTTTGCGGTGTGTTTGTTGAGATCCGATGAATAGTGGGTTTATGATCAAGATTATCTATGAACAATATTTGAATCTCCTCTGAATTCTTTTATGTATGATTGGTTATCTTTGCAAGTCTCTTTGAATTATCAGTTTGGTTTGGCCTACTAGATTGATCTTTCTTGCAATGGGAGAAGTGCTTAGCTTTGGGTTCAATCTTGCGGTGCTCGATCCCAGTGACAGTAGGGGAAACGACATGTATTGTATTGTTGCCATCGAGGATAAAAAGATGGGGTTTATATCATATTGCTTGAGTTTATCCCTCTACATCATGTCATCTTACCTAATGTGTTACTCTGTTCTTATGAACTTAGTACTCTAGATGCAAGCTGGATAATGGTCGATGTGTGGAGTAATAGTAGTAGATGCAGGCAGGAGTCGGTCTACTTGTCGCAGACGTGATGCCTATATACATGATCATGCCTAGATATTCTCATAACTATGCTTAGTTCAATCAATCGCTCCACAGTAATTCGTTCACCCACCGTAATACTTATGCTCTTGAGAGAAGCCACTAGTGAAACCTATGGCCCCCGGGTCTATTCTCTATGATATTAATCTCCCATTATTTCTATTACCATTTATTTTGCTTTCTTTACTTTTTAGTCTTTCTCATAAAAATACCAAAAATATTATCTTATCATCTCTATCAGATCTCACTTTTTCAAGTGGCCGTGAAGGGATTGACAGCCCCTTTATCGCGTTGGTTGCAAGGTTCTTATTTGTTTGTATAGGTGTGTGGGACTTGAGCGTGGCCTCCTACTGGATTGATACCTTGGTTCTCAAAACTGAGGGAAATACTTACACTACTTTGCTGCATCACCCTTTCCTCTTCAAGGGAAAACCAACGTTGTGCTCAAGAGGTAGCAAGAAGGATTTCTGGCGCCGTTGTCAGGGAGTCTACGCACAAGTCAAGACATATCAAGTACCCATCACAAACTCTTATCCCTCGCATTATATTATTTGCCATTTGCCGCTCGTTTTCCTCTCCCCCACTTCACCCTTGCCATTTTATTTGCCCTCTCTTCCGTTCGCCTCTTTTCGCTTGCTTCCCGTGCGCTCGTGTGTTGGATTGCTTGTTTGTCACAATGGCTCAAGATAACACCAAATTGTGTGACTTCTCCAATACCAACAATAGTGATTTTCTTAGCACTCCGATTGGTCCTCTTACCGATGTTGAATCTTGTGAAATTAATGCTGCTTTGTTGAATCTTGTCATGAAAGATCAATTCGTTGGCCTTCCTAGTGAAGATGCCGCTACCCATTGAAATAGCTTTGTTGATTTGTGTGATATGCAAAAGAAGAAAGATGTGGACAATGATATCATTAAATTGAAGCTATTTCCGTTTTCGCTTAGAGATCGCGCTAAAACTTGGTTTTCATGTTTGCCTAAAAATAGTGTTGATTCTTGGAATAAGTGCAAAGATGCTTTTATCTCTAAGTGTTTTCCTCCTGCTAAAATCATCTCTGTTAGAAACGATATTATGAATTTTAAGCAACTTGATCATGAACATGTTGCACAAGCTTGGGAGAGGATGAAATTAATGATACGTAATTGCCCTACTCATGGTTTGAATTTGTGGATGATTATACAAAAACTTTATGTTGGATTGAATTTTGCTTCTAGAAATCTTTTAGATTCGACCGTGGGAGGCACTTTTATGGAAATCACTTTAGGAGAAGCTACTAAACTCCTAGATAATATTATGGGCAATTATTCTCAATGGCACACTGAAAGATCTGCTAGTAAAAAGGTTCATGCGATTGAAGAAATTAATGTTTTGAGTGGAAAGATGGATGAACTGATGAAATTGTTTACTAATAAAAGTGTTTCTTCTGATCCTAATGATATGCCTTTGTCTACTTTGATTTATAATAATCATGAATCTATGGATGTGAATTTTGTTGGTAGGAATAATTTTGGTAACAACGCGTATGGAGGAAACTTCAATCCTAGGCCGTTCCCTAGTAATTCCTCTAATAATTATGGTAATTCCTACAATAATTCTTATGGAAATTTTAATAAGATGCCCTCTGAATTTGAGACTAGTGTTAAAGAGTTTATGATCTCACAAAAGAATTTCAACACCTTGCTTGAAGAAAAAATGCTTATGGTTGATGAATTGGCTAGGAACATGGATAGAATTTCTCTTGATGTTGATTCTTTGAAGCTTAGATCTATTCCACCTAAGCATGATATCAATGAGTCTCTCAAATCCATGAGAATTTCTATTGATGAGTGCAAGGAAAGAACCACTAGAATGCGTGCTAAGAAAGATTGCTTTGTAAAGGCGTGTTCTTCCAATTTTTATGAGAATAAAGATGAAGATCTAAAAGTTATTGATGTGTCCCCTATTAAATCATTGTTTTGAAATATGAATCTTGATAATGATGGGACTGGAGATGAGTCAACTTTAGTTAAAAGGCGTCCCAATAATTCAGAGTTTTTAGATCTTGATGCAAAATTTGGTAAAAGTGGGATTGAAGAGGTCAAAACTTTACATAGCAATGAACCCACTATTTTGGATTTCTAGGAATTTAACTATGATAATTGCTCTTTAATAGATTGTATTTCCTTGTTTCAATCCATGCTAAATTCTCCTCATGCTTATAGTCAAAATAAAGCCTTTACTAAACATATCGTTGATGCTTTGATGCAATCTTATGAAGAAAAACTTGAGATGGAAGTTTCTATTCCTAGAAAACTTTATGATGAGTGGGAACCTACAATCGAAATTAAAATTAAAGATCATGAATGCTATGCCTTATGTGATTTAGGTGCTAGTGCTTCCACGATTCCAAAAACTTTGTGTGATTTGCTAGGTTTCCGTGGATTTGATGATTGCTCTTCAAACTTGCACCTTGCGGATTCCACTATCAAGAAACCTATGGGAAGGATTAATGATGTACTCATTGTTGCAAATAGGAATTATGTGCACATATATTTTATTGTTCTTTATATATATTGCAATCCTTCATGTCCTATTATTCTTGGTAGACCTTTCCTTAGAATGATTGATGCAATTATTGATATGAAGGAAGGGAATATTAGATTCCAATTTCCGTTAAGGAAAGGCATGGAACACTTATCTAGAAAGAAGATTAAATTACCTTATGAATGCATTATGAGAGCCACTTATGGGTTGCCTACCAAAGATGGCATTACCTAGATCTATCCTCGTTTTTATGCCTAGCTAAGGGCGTTAAACAATAGCACTTGTTGGGAGGCAACCCAATTTTATTTTAGTTCTTTGATTTTTGGTTCTATTTAGCAATAAATTTTTGATCTAGCACCTGGTTAGATTCATTTTTGTGTTTTAGTTAGTGTTTGTGCCAAGTAAAACCATTAGGGTAACCTACGGTGATAGTTATTTGATCTTGCTGTAAAAAACAGAAACTTTGCGCGCACGAGATTAGTTTTCATAATTAACATAAACGTGCTTTTCAGTTGATTCTTTTTGCAGTAGATCAATAAACAAATTATATAGGACTTCCGAAGTTGGTGGAATTTTTTAGGTTCCAGAAGTTTTCATTTGATACAGATTGCTACAGACTGTTCTGTTTTTGACAGATTCTGTTTTTCGTGTGTTGTTTGCTTATTTTGATGAATCTATGGCTAGTAAAAGAGCTTATAAACCATAGAGAAGTTGGAATACAGTAGGTTTAACAACAATATAAATAAAGAATGAGTTCATTACAGTACCTTAAAGTGGTGGTTTGTTTTATCTCGCTAACGGAGCTTATGAGATTTTCTGTTGAGTTTTGTGTTGTGAAGTTTTCAAGTTTTGGGTAAAGATTTGATGGGTTATGGAACAAGGAGTAGCAAGAGCTTAAGCTTGAGGATGCACAAGGAACCCCAAGGTGAAATTCAATGATAACCAAAAGCCTAAGCTTGGGGATGCCCCCGAAGGCATCCCCTCTTTCGTCTTCGTCTATCGGTAACTTTACTTGGGGCTATATTTTTATTCACCACATGATATGTGTTTTGCTTGGAGCGTCTTGTATGATTTGAGTATTTGCTTTTTAGTTTACCACAATCATCTTTGCTGTACACACCTTTTGAGGGAGACAGACATGATTCGGAATTTATTAGAATACTCTATGTGCTTCACTTATATCTTTTGAGCTATATAGTTTTTGCTCTAGTGCTTCACTTATATCTTTTAGAGCACGGTGGTGGTTTTATTTTATATAAATTATTGATCTCTCATGCTTCACTTATATTATTTTGAGAGTCTTCTAGAACAGCATGGTATTTGCTATGGTTATAAAAATTGGTTCTAGTATGATGGGTATAATAAAAACTATCATAGAAAGTGCACTGAACACTATGATCAATTTGATGCTTGATAATTGTTTTGAGATATAAAGGTGGCAATGGTAGAGTCATGCTAGTTCTGTAATTATGAAATTGAGAAATACTTGTGTTGAAGTTTGCAAGTCCCATAGCATGCACGTATGGTAAAAGTTATGTAACAAATTTGTTGCATGGGGTGCTCTTTTGATTGCCTTCCTTATGTGTGGAGGTCGGGATCGCGCGATGGTTAACTCCTACCAACCCTTCCCCTAGGAGCATGTGTAGTAGTACTTTGCTTCGAGGGCTAGTAAACTTTTGCAATAAGTATATGAGTTCTTTACGACTAATGTGACTCCATGGATTATATGCACTCTCATCCTTCCACCATTGCTAGCATCTATTGTGCCGTGCAACTTTCGCCGGTATCGTATACCCACCATTTACCTTACTCAAAACAGCCACCATACCTACCTATTATGGCATTTCCATATCCATTCCGAGATATATTGCCATGCAACTTTTAAACGTTTTGTTTATTATGACACGCTCCATCATTGTCATATTGCTTTGCATGATCATGTAGTTGACATTGTATTTGTGGCAAAGCCACCTTTCATAATTTTTCATACATGTCACTCTTGGTTCGTTGCATATCCCGGTACACCGCAGGAGGCATTCACATAGAGTCATATTATGTTCTAAGTATTGAGTTGTAATTCTTGAGTTGTAAGTAATAGAAGTGTGATGATCATCATTATTAGAGCATTGTCCCATGTGAGGAAAGGATGATGGAGACTATGATTCCCCCACAAGTCGGGATGAGACTTCGGACTAAAAGAAAAAAAAGGAGAAAAAAAGAGGCCAAAGAAAAAAAAGAAAAAGGCCCAAGAAAAAAAAAGAAAAAAGAGAGAAAATGAGAGAAGGGACAATGTTACTATCCTTTTTCCACACTTGTGCTTCAAAGTAGCACCATGATCTTCATGATAGAGAGTCTCCTATGTTGTCACTTTCATATAGTAGTGGGAATTTTTCATTATAGAACTTGGCTTGTATATTCCAATGATGGGCTTCCTCAAAATGCCCTAGGTCTTCATGAGAAAGCAAGTTGGATGCACACCCACTTAGTTTCTTTTGTTGAGCTTTCATACATTTATAGCTGTAGTGCATTCGTTGTATGGCAATCCTACTCACTCACATTGATATCTATTAACGGGCATCTCCATAGCCCGTTGATACACCTAGTTGATGTGAGACTATCTTCTCCCTTTTTGTCCTCTTCACAACCACCACGCTATTCCACATATAGTGCTATATCCATGGCTTGCGCTCATGTATTGCGTAAGAGTTGAAAAAGATGAAGCGCGTTAAAAAGTACGAAACAATTGCTTGGCTGAAACCGAGGTTGTGCATGATGGGAGTATTTTATGTGATGAAAATGAAGCATAGCCTAACTATATGATTTTGTAGGGATAAGCTTTCTTTGGCTATGTTATTTTCATAAGACATGATTATCTATGGCCCCCGGGTCTATTCTCTATCATATTAATCTCCCGTTATTTCTATTACCGTTTATTTTGCTTTCTTTACTTTTTAGTCTTTATCATAAAAATACCAAAAATATTATCTTATCATCTCTATCAGATCTCACTTTTGCAAGTGGCCGTGAAGGGATTGACAACCCCTTTATCGCGTTGGTTGCAAGGTTCTTATTTGTTTGTGTAGGTGCGTGGGACTTGAGCGTGGCCTCCTACTGATTGATACCTTGGTTCTCAAAACTGAGGGAAATACTTACGCTACTTTAATACATCACCCTTTCCTCTTCAAGGGATGTGCTCAAGAGGTAGCAGTGGTCCTGAAGAAACACAAAGTCCCAGAAAAGTACATTATCCTCATCAAGGACATGTACGATTATGTTGTGACAAGTGTTCGAACAAGTGATGTCGACACTGATGACTTCCCGATTAAGATAGGACTGCATCAGGGGTTAGCTTTGATCCCTTATCTTTTTGCCTTGGTGATGGATGAGGTCACAAGGGATATACAAGGAGATATCCGATGGTGTATGCTCTTTGCGGATGATGTGGTGCTAATTGACGATTGTCAGACGGGGGTAAATAGGAAGTTAGAGTTATGGAGACAAACCTTGGAACCGAAAGGGTTTATGCATAGTAGAACTAAAACCGAGTACATGATGTGGTTTTAGTATTACTAGGCGCGTGGAGGAGGAGGTTAGCCTTGATGGGCATGTGGTGCCTCAGAAGGACACCTTTCGATATTTGGGGTCAATGCTGCAGAAGGATGGGGGGTATTGATGAAGATGTGAACCACCGAATCAAAGCCGGATGTATGAAGTGGCCCCAAGCTTCCAGAAAAGCTAAAAGGCAAGTTCTAGAGGACGGCGGTTCGACCCACAATGTTGTATGGCGCTGAGTGTTGGCCGACTAAAAGGTGACATGTTCAATAGCTAGGTGTGGTGGAAATGCGTATGTTGAGATGGATGTGTGGCCACACAAGGAAGGATCGAGTCTGAAATGATGATATACGAGATAGAGTTGGGGTAGCACCAATTGAAGAGAAGCTTGTTCAACATCATCTGAGATGGTTTGGGCATATTCAGCATAGTTCTCCAGAAGCTCCAGTGCATAGCAGACGGCTAAATCGTGCGGAGAATGTCAACAGAGGTCGGGGTAGACTGAATTTGACATGGGAGGAGTCTGTAAAGAGAGATATGCAGGATTGGAGTATCACCAAGGAACTAGCTATGGACCGGGGTGCGTGGAAGCTTGCTATCCATGTGCCCGAACCATGAGTTGGTCGTGAGATCTTTATGGGTTTCACCTCTAGCCTACCCCAGCTTGTTTGGGACAACCGACCATATGTATCCCTAGATACCCCTGGTGCCTATATAAGCAGGAGGGTTTAGTCCGTAGAGATACAATCACAATTACTAGCTTTAGGGTTTAAAATACAACATACGATCTCGAGGTAGATCGACCTGTATTCGATACTCCATCATCAATATAATCAAGCATGATGTAGGGTTGGGCCCGAACCTGGGTAAACATCGTGCTTTTTGTCTCCTGTTGACCATCGTTCCAAGATCCATAGCTCAGGACCCCCTACCCGAGATCTGCCGGTTTTAGTACCGACAAATGGTTTCCGCATACGAAAACGGCAACGAAACCTGTGGACAATCCTGGAAAGTTGGGTTCAGAGCAAAGTAGTCCCTCTGCAGTAGCCGTGCTCTGGACACCCTATGCCGGTTGTTCACTCTTCTCCCTTTGATTGAGCCCTTGAACTTGAGAATATGCTCCATCTACTGGTCCATTTTCTCTTGCATGCTCATAAACATGACCATGTCCACTTCTTTGTCTGAATCCAAGGAATCGAAGAACTCATCTTGAATCATTTGATCAAGCTCCGTCGGTCCATACTCCTCGTCCGAGGAAGCATCGGAATTCATCGTTTCCCTAATAAAATCACAAAAAACCAGGTCGGACAATTTGTCGAACACATAGAGTGCAAGGCAGAGCCAAAGAGTTGCTGGATGTACCGCGGTGGCGTCCGGGCCGACGGCAATGTCCCCGGCGGTGAGGACGGGAGAGAAGACCGTTGTGCCGGTGTTGGTGGCGCAGAGGCTAGGAAAGGTTGCGGAGCGCGCGCGGCGGTGGAGCGGCGAGACGGACATCACGGAGGAGGAAGAAAAGAGGAGAGAGCAAATGGACCCGGTAGGTCGACGGGTGGATTTGGTGCATTTTAAGATGGGGTCCGATTGTCCGTTCCAATGTGATGGACGTGCTCGGGCGCCTCATACATATTTGAGCTGGATATGAGTCGCATCATGCTCGCCAGACAATACAATTCACTAAACATAAGAAAATGTGATAGGTTGTTCCAGCAACTTTCCAATTTGAGTTATCTAAGTGAAAGCCCAGCATGTTGAAGTGATCATGAGAGTTTATGTTTTCAAAGGGGATGCAACTATCCATTCTCTGAATCAATGTTGAGGATATCGCGTATCGTTAGCGTCTCGGTCAGCCTGGGATTAGGGATTAATCGGAAATCGGTTGATTAATCGATTTTACCGGTCGACTATTATTCGGCCATTTTTTGTAAATCCTAGTTTCCCGACACTAAAATATGATATATTCAACACCAACGCTATTGGACAAAAGTGTTACCGTGATTCCTAGCTTCTGAATCCTCATATAATGACAAACAAAATACCACAATAGTACATATTGCTTAACAAGGTCCACGAAACACAAATAAACATAGTTTTTGCAAAAGTCGTTCTAGGAATGGGCTCGATTTATCAGTAGATTCTTGATAAATTGCTTGTCAGAGTGATAAATCGGGCCAAAAGATAAACGGTGAAGATAAAGTATAATCTTATCGGTCACCCCAGGAGTAGCGATAAATCGCTGTATTGGAAGATTTTTTTGAACAGTGCTCTGAATATACCCAATGTTTTCCTTGTCTAATATTGTACGATCTAGATATTCAGTTCAGTTAAAAAGCTTCATGACATTTATTTGTTAATACCTATCTCCATAGTATAATTTATATGCAGATAGACCTTTCAAATTAACATGGTAATTGGTAGTAGATAAACGATATTAGCTACTGCCTTCTAATACAGTTGTATTCTAGTATTATGTACACTGCAGTTGTTGCTACTCCTTTCGCTATCAATGATAAACGTCTTGTCCCTTTATTAATTTGTCAGGAACGAGAAATGATGACTTGGGACTTTCTAATTTTGGCTACTGATGCAATGTGGGACGTGCTTCCAGATGAGGTTAGTTTGCCATCTCATTCATTTAGGCTTTGTTTGGACGCGGAGGGAGAAATCTCCAGGGAAAAGACGACCTGGATGGAATAATCTTGGCAAAACAACCAACCGGTGGAAAATTCACACGGCCCTTTGGTGTGCCTTGGGGAGGGGGAGCGGGGAGGGATGATGAGGAAGCAGGCGCCATCGTCAATTTTAGCAGAGGATATCACGGAGGAGTTCATTTCCAAGACTTGCGAGCGGCGCATCGTGAGGATGGGGAGAATTCTCCTGACCTAGCAAGGTGATGGTTTCCTACCCAGGAAATTGGGGTGGGTCGAGGAAGAAAATGCCTCCCTCGGTTGGCACCAAATGGGCCCCCAATAAAACCGGGATAGAATTAACTCCTGGTATTCCCACCCAGGTAAACGAGGGGGATCCCGGAAGGATCCTTGGAACCAAATGAGGCCTTATGGAGGAGCTCGTGGCCTGCGTGCCACCCTCCCACAGACCTGGGACGTCCACTGATTTTGATTCTTGCCTGTAACCGCCCCTCTTCGGAGGCTGCAACAAACTCTCTCTTTTCAATGGAATGGAACACAAAAGTCTTTTGCATTTTCTAAAAAATAACACTGTGACGTTGTTAGTTATTTCACAAGCACTCCGGGTATATTAAATCAATCGGTTTGAAACATGTTTCCCTAGTACTGTAGAGTCTGTTATTGCTTCAAATCAAATAATTTGCAACAATGGAACCTATTTACCTTTCATAAGCAAAGCAACATATGGTACTTTGATTTTTTTTTGCATGGTAATACGTGTCTCATTCATATCATAAAGAACAAAGTACAAGTCACGTAAAGACCGACATGACAAAACTGAAAAGATAACAGAACATCTCTGAGCTTGACACCAACGCCTGTCACCTGCCTCCGGCACCACCACAGTAGCCATCGAAGAAAAGAATGACGAATCACCTTCTCACCCGAGCTCGACGCGGCTCCATCGCTGATATGCAGCTTTGCGGACCTCCAAGGTGGCTCACCAAAAGTGAAGCCCTTACCGTTGAACGAATCAGACCGGGGCAACACCCCGGACACTCCATCGAACTCCAGATCTAGCACCCCACCACGACTAAAACGCTGAAGGAGAAAACTATATCTGCCATCCACAAACCACGAGCCCAGCACATGCTCCGTCTTCCAGATGTTGTCGATGCAGACCACAATCTGCATCCGCTCCTGGACTACCTCCCAAGCTCCGCGCCGACGCTGGAGCAGATTTGGAGACCACTGCTTATTTATCTAAAGTATGAAAATACTTTCAGGAGATGATTTGTCGAGAGAGGGGTTCACTTCTTCATAGGACTTCCCTTTACTCGAACTTTTTGATATTAAAGATTTGTACAAACTCATGAACCTCACAGGGTACTCTGCCAGGATTTTGCAAGGGTTATTAGTTCATTGCGCTACACTCGGAAGTGACAATCCAAAGGGAATTGCATGTATCATCGATCTTTATGAAGAATTGATGGCTTCTCCTTGGTGAGGGCCCTCCACGCAAAAGCTTCAATACTACTCCCTTCTTTCACTATTTTAAGATGTTCTACTCCCACTAATCCAAATTAATTGACACAACAGTTGGATGTATATAGAGCATTTTAGTCTATTTGTACACTCATTTCAGTCCGTATTTAGTCCATATTAAAATATCCAAAACATCTTAAATTTGTGAACAGAGGGGGTAATATATAAAGTTGCGTCACAAAATCTTGTTTATGGCGTTTTCCTTTCTGACCTACGACATGTGTACACTATTCAGACGCTCCCACGCTCCCACGCGCTCCGCCGGCGGCCACTCCGGCCCCGGCGTCCACCACCTCTGCGGCGCCACCGCGCCTCGCTCTCGTCGTCATGACCTCCTCCCCCCCCCCTCCACCGCCCTCATCAGGCCGCCCCCGCGCTCTCCGCTGGTTGGAGTCAAGCCCTTCCTCGGCGGGATCT
>NC_041391.1:293203432-293216454 GCF_002162155.2 Triticum dicoccoides | reverse complement strand
GGCCCCGTCCTCCGTCGCCGCCCTCCCCCCCGCCTGCTGCTCCACCGGCTCGGGCCATCTACCCCCGCTGCCTGGACCCCGGCCACCCTCGCGTGGACTGTCGCAAGGACGTCCGCTGCAAAAGGTGCCGGTTTTTCGGTCACATCGCGCGGAACTGCTCACTGCCGCGCCCGGCCTCGCCCGGTGGCGCACCGGCCCCCGCCGCCAAGCGGCCACACATCTCCTCCCCGCGGCCACCCCGCTCCTCCTATGCCAGCGTCGAGGGACCCTGCCGCCCCGCGTCCTCTTGGCCGGCTTCCCCCTCCTGCTCCGGGCCGCTTCAGCTTGTCTCTGAACCTTCTGCTCTGGCCGCATCTTCCGGCGTCCCTGCCTCTTTGCCCGTGTCCTCCGGGCTCCCTGGGTCCTCGCCCGCGCTCTCCGGGATCCCTGGATCTTCTGCCTCGCGCTCCGCTTCTTCGTCCGCTGTCGTCCCGTTGTCTGGTCACCCTTCCCTGCGGCCGTCCGGCGCCGTCTGCTACCTCCCCAGGTCCGGCGAGATCGCTGCGGCGGAGATGACGCTCCGCAAGGCTTTGGTGGCCACTGTGGTGGGGAACCGATCCCGGGTCTCCTGCGATGAGGTCCCCGCGCTTCTCCACCGCCAATTCGACTTGCCGGCTTCGGCCTTCTCTGTCCACCCCCGTCACCCGGAGGGATTTCTCATCCGGTTTGCCGACCGCGAAACACGTGCCCGGGTGGCGACGGCTTGTGTCAGCTCGCCTCGATTTCGTCTTCTGCTCCATCCCTGGAGTAGCATCGCCGGTGGTGAGCCCGTTCGTGTGGTCTTTCGTGTTGACATCGAGATCGTGGGCATCCCTGAGCATGGCTGGCATCGATCCTCGGCTGAGATCCTGCTTTCGCCGTTCTGCTTGATCGAGCACCTTGCTCCGCAGACCCACGATGGTCGCGACATGTCGGTGTTCCGCCTTAGCGCCTGGACCGCTAACCCCGACGCCATTCCTCGAGACTCCGAGCTGCTGTTGCCCGAGCCCGGTGCCCTCGCGCCTGATGATGACCCCGATCGCGTCTCCGCTTTTGCTGTCAACTTGATCTGGTTCCCTGTCTCCATCCATGTCACCCGCACTGAGGATTATCGGCTTCCTGCTATCCCGCCTCCTCCCCTCCGCATTCTCCGGACGGGGATGATGGAGCTGCGCCTGGATCACCGCCCATTCCCCCCTCCTGGCCCCAGAAGCACGTCTTCCCCAGCCGTGGCAATGGCGCTGGGAGGTCTGACTGCCGTCGTGCCGGCGACGGCCCGGTGGGCAACGTCGTAGGCGTGCGTCACCGTTGTTTCGGGGTTGGCATGGCGTTCTCGGGTCGCACCCCTCTGCCTGTGGGGGCCCGCCTGTCCTTCCTATGCGTCAGTGCATCTCACCAGTTCCCGACAGCTCGTCTCTGCCTCTGGATAAAGCTACTGCTACGGTACCTGTGGACCGCACCACTGACGACCAGCCATTGGTTCCCAGCCATTTGACTGGGTCACCGGGCGCTGGAACCTCGGGCTTGGCTCTCATGGACTCTGGTGCCTTCCACACGGACCCGGCCTCGGATCCTGCATCTCCTGTTCCTGTCCTGTCTGCTGTGGGGTCAGGCGAGCGCAGGGCAGTCACTTCGCAGGTCCTTCCCTCCCCTGTTGCCTCTCCAGAGGACAGACGCCCTCCCCCCGATGATGTCTCGACAGCTATCCACCTCCCTGCGGATGGCCCATCTGGGACAGATCCCGACGTGGCCCCGCTCTCACCGGTGGCGCCTTGTGACTCGGCTCCTCCCCCGAACCCAGCCATTGCCTTGGCTGTTTCCCCCGACCCCACCGACCCCACCGGCGCGGCGCCCCAGGAGGACCGTGTGGCCCTGGCCCTGGTCGTCCACTCCCCCGCTGCTTCATGCGTGCCATCTGGTGGCGCGCAGTTGGCCCTGGCTGGCCAGGCCATGCAGGCGGCCCATGATCCTGCACCGTCGTGCCTTGGCTCTTTTGTAAATGCATTGCAGGCCCCGGTGGCTCCTCTCCTACCCACCCCGACGACCCGAAGACGACGCAAAGAGGTGCTGCCCAACTTCACCCCTAGACGTAGCGGTCATATCGCCCTTACTGACAGGGGGCTTGACTCGGAGATGAAGGCCAAGCGCGTCCTTCTTTGGCGGCTGGGTCTACTCCAAGACGATGAGCCTCTCAATGATGTCATCTTGGCTCGATACTCGGCGCTGTTCAAGCAGCTCCTTGCGAATGATGTGATCCAAGCCTTTGCGGATTTCTATGGATGGAGCCTACCGCACTGACAGCCTGGGGGCCAGCAGCTCTTGTGCCCCTGCCCGGTCGAGGGTTGATACTTCCCTCGCCCCGCCCCCCACCCCGGCTACCCCCTCCTTTCTCATGGATCACAACCTTAGCTTTATTTTTTGGAATGTTTGCGGGCTCAATTCGAGGGCGAAATGTTGTGCTGTTTGTAGCGTGATCGCGTCCGCTGCTCCTTGTATTGTCTGTCTTCAAGAAACTAAGCTCGATTCGGTCTCGTCCTCGCTTGTTCTTGATACTCTCGACGCTTCCTATGAGGACTTCTTCTTTCTCCCCGCGGTTGGCACCCGTGGTGGCATCCTTCTTGCTTGGTGTAGGACAAAGATCTTGCTTTCCCACCCCGATGTTGGCACCCATCATGTGTCCGCCCTAGTCTCATCCCCCTCTGGCGGTCCACACTGGTGGATTACGGGCGTCTACAGGCCACAGAATGACGACGAGAAGCTGGCCTTTCTCACCGAGCTGCAGCACTTCCGCAACACTTGTGCAGGGCCATGGCTTGTTGGTGGAGATTTTAACATGATCACATCCGCTGAGGATAAGAACAATAGTAGACTCAACCTCCGGATCATGCACAGCTTCCGACATTTCATTGCGGACATGGAATTACGGGATATCTACCTCCACGGTCGCTGTTACACTTGGTCTAATGAGCAAGACCAGCCCACCTTGGTGCGCATTGATCGAGTTATGTGCACGCCAACTTGGGAGTCTTCCCTGCCTGGCTGCATGCTTCGCTGTCTCTCTTCGACAGTTTCTGACCACAGTCCGCTTCTCTTGGATTTGGCGCCCACCTTGGAGGCCGCCAGACGCTTTCACTTTGAGCGTTTCTGGCCCAAGTTAGATGGTTACATCGACGTTGTGTCCCAGGCTTGGAACTCTGTTGAGTCGGACCCCGACCCGTTCCGCAGGATCTATGACAGACTTAAAGTCACTGCGCGCAAGCTACGCAGCTGGGGAGCAAGGACGTTGGGCGGCATCTCTCTTCAACTTCTGCTCTCCCGCGAGATCATTGCGCGCCTAGATGAGGCGCAGGACTTTCGACCCCTCTCTTCTGACGAGAAGTGGTTGCGGCGCAAGTTGAAACATACTTACCTTGGCTTGGCCTCGCTCGAGCGATCCCTTCCACGGCAATGATCGAGGTTCTCCTGGCTTTGGGTAGGCGCGACGAACACCGCTTTCCGACGCATCCATGCATCCCAGCGGCGACCGAAAAACTCGATCACCGAGCTTCGTGTTGGCGACCAGCTCGTTTCTGACAATGCGGAGATGGCTCGAGCCGCTTTTGATCACTTCTCTGGATCTCTTGGCTCCGCAAACCCGCGGCCGTTCTCCCTTGACTTGGCCGCCTTTCACCACCGCTCCTTTGACCTCTCCGAGCTCGAGCTGCCGTTCTCTAAAGAAGAAATTTGGCGCGTGGTGAAGCTGTTGCCCGCAGGAAAGGCACCTGGCCCGGACGGATTCACCTCGGAGTTTCTTTGCTCCTCTTGGGAGATCGTCAAAGGCGACATCTGTGAGGCCTTCGGGAAGCTTTATGCCATGAATGGGCATAGTTTCCAGCGCCTCAACGAGGCCCTCATTACCCTGATTCCAAAGAAACAAGATGATGTGTCTCTGACGGATTATCGCCCCATTAGCCTTATTCACAGCGCCTTCATCTCGGGCAGGTGCATTCACAACAACTTCTTGCTTGTCCAACAAACCGCCCGACACCTCCACAGCATCAAGGCACCAAGAACTCTGCTCAAGCTCGACATTGCCAAAGCATTTGATTCGGTCTCCTGGCCTTTTCTGCTCGAGGTCCTTCGCCACCTCGGATTTGGGCCACGGTGGAGAGAATGGATTTCCATCCTTCTTTCCACAGCCAGTACTCGAGTCTTGATCAACGGGCACCCAGGCCCCCCGATCCCTCACGCTAAAGGCTTGCGGCAAGGCGATCCCGTTTCTCCCATGCTTTTCACCATCGCCATTGATGTGCTCAACTCTCTGGTCCAGCATGCCATCCGCTGCAACATCCTCCAGCGCCTCTCTCCTCGTCACATGACGTCAAGCATCTCCCTTTATGCGGACGATGTTGTGATCTTCTGCCACCCCGACCCCGCTGATCTCTCGGCGGTGCGCGAGATCCTGCGCATTTTTGGATTGGCATCAGGTCTCAAGACCAACTTTTCCAAGTGCTCCATCTCACCCATCCGGTGTACGGACGCGCAAACCACTGACGTGAGTGCCGCCCTTGGCTGCCCGGTGGCCCACTTTCTGGTGACCTACCTCGGTCTGCCCCTCGCCATTCGGAGACTTCACTCCTCCGTTCTTGACCCCCTCATAGATCGGCTACGCAAGAGGCTCTCCACCTGGCGGGCGTCCCTTCTTTCTCGTGGGGAGATACTTGCCCTTGTGCGGCACATCCTCTCTGCCATGCCGCTCCATATTCTCTCGGCCATTGCTCTTAATGCCACCATCCTTCGTCGGGCCAACCGGGTGATCCATGATTTTCTGTGGCATGGGAGGAAGGACGCGGCTGCTGGCAACTGTCCCGTGGCTTGGCGAAAGGTGTGCATGCCTATGCAGCTTGGCGGCCTCGGTGTGCGCGACCTGCAAAGAGCTGGCATCGCCCTTCGAGTCCGTTGGCTATGGCTTCAATCTACAGACCCTTCCCTCCCTTGGGGCCATCTCCAGCTGCATCAGGACGCCGAGGTCCGGGCCATCTTCCGCGCCTCTACTAGCTGGGTGCTCGGGGATGGGCACTCCCGCCGCTTCTGGACTGACCATTGGATCCAAGGCCAATGTGTCGCTGAGTTCGCGCCCGCTGTCTTTGCCTTGGTCTCCAAGCGGAGGCATAGGTCCCGTTCGGTGTCGGATGGCCTGCTGCACCGTGCTTGGGTGCAAGACATCCGAGGGGCTTTAGGGCCTCTTGCGACCCTCCAGTACATTGAGCTATGGCATTGTGTTCGACACGTTGAGCTCTCTCCCTCCACTCCTAACTCCATTCGCTAGCGCTGGACCTCCAATGGGCATTTTTCGGCGAGCTCTTGCTACTCCGCTCTATTCCACGGATCCATCCCTTCGGTCCATGCCACCCTGACGTGGAAGACATGGGCGCCTCTGTGCGCTAAGATCTTTATCTGGTTGGCGGCCCAAGACTGCTGCTGGACTGCTGCGCGACGTGCGCGCCATGGGCTTTCCCACAACCCCACCTACGTCTTCTGTGACCAGACCTTGGAGACCATCGATCACCTCCTCGCTGGATGCCCCTTCTCCCACACTGTCTGGCATAGCACACTTGTCGCGTGCAGACTCATGGTTGACATCCCGACCCCTATGTCCCGGTTCATCGAATGGTGGAGTTTGGCTGTGGCGTCCTCCCCTCCGTCTCTGCGCAAAGGTGTTTCCTCCTTGGGTATTCTGGTGGCTTGGAGCATTTGGAAGCATTGCAATGCTGTCATCTTCGATGCTGCTGCACCTTCCTATGACCGCCTCACTCGGTCCATCCTTGATGAGGCACGCATGTGGGCTCTAGCCGGAGCTAGAGGATTGGCGGCGTTTTCTATTTTTGAGCCACCTTAGACGTTTCTTGTTACTTGCGACTGAGCATCCTCGCTCTCTCGATTCTTGTGTGGGTGTAGTCTTGCCCTCCTTGGTGTACGAGTGCTGTACCTGCAACCCTATATGCTCTTTGCTCTCTACCTATCAATGAAATGCGTATTCGCGAAAAAAATGTGTACACTGTTCACATGACAACCAACAAAGAAAACTATATTATTCTATGCTGCACAATGATAGCTTAAGTACCATCCAAAACAAATGGGTTAGTTTAATTCATTAAATGGGTTCCATCAACAGCAGTTACAACTTCAATACCAAGTAATTTATAATGTATGCAATCAAAGAAAACTGGGCATATATTTACCTTCAGGTTGATAAACACACTCATTGTCAGGCTGGGAGTGATGTACTCCTTGATCCTAGATTGTTTGTCCTAAACTCTCATTCAACAAGTAGCTGAAAATACAAATTTGTTGTGCTTCATAGGTTTGGTTCCATCAAAATCAAAATATTCATCTTATAGTTTCCTTTTTTTCGAAAAGGGGGGACTCCCCGGCCTCTGCATCAGAACGATGCATACGACCACCTTTATAGAAAAGCAAATAGGTTCAACAAAGTCTTACAGTCTGAAACAAAGTAACGGCAAGCTCACAAAGAGCCATAACGCCAAAAACGAAAAGCCAATAGGCCACAACCGGCTAGCAAAACAAAGATAGGAAAACTAATTGCCTATCCTATTACATGACCGCCATCCAAACCGGTTGAAGATATCACGTGCTACCATCTCCCACCGGATAGATCCAGTAACCAAACGCTCCTTGGCCTCCGTCGGAGTGACTAATGACCACATACAGATCAACACAGTGGCTCGGAATAAAACCTGCAAAAAATGAATATTTGTTGTTCTGTTAAAAGTCAAATCATTTCTGTAGTTCCAAATTGCCTACAACAAAGCACATACTCCTACGCGAATGTGTCTAGCTGTTTCGGACTCTATCCCAACAAGCCACGTTCCAAATAACGTACAAACGGAATTCGGAGGAGTAATGTTAAAGGCAAAGTGCACAGTCTGCCACAAAACTTTGGCCAACGGGAAATCAAAGAAAAGGTGTTTTATGGTTTCATTCCGATCACAAAAACTACACCTAGTAGATCCTGTCCAGTTGCACTTTACCAAGTTATCCTTTGTTAATATGACTTGTTTATGTACAAACCACATAAACACTTTAATTTTCAAAGGAACTTTGACTTTCCAAACATGTTTGGAACTAGGAATGGCGCTAGAGTTGATGACATCGATATACATCGATTTAACTGTGAACTCTCCAGACCTAGTAAGCTTCCAGCACAACTGATCAGACTGATGAGATAACTGAACCTCCATCAGTCTACTCACCAAATGAAGCCACGCTTCCCACCGGTTGCCAACAAGCGTCCTCCTAAATTGAATATTAATGGGGATGGACTGCGTAATCGTTGCAACAAAAGCATCACATCGTTGAATAATACTATACAGGGACGGATACTGAAGCGCCAGCGGCGTTTCACCAAGCCAAGTATCCTGCCAGAAGCGCGTGGTAGTGCCATTACCGACAATAAACTTTGTCCTATTAAAGAAGGCTGCTTTGACTCTCATAAGCCCCTTCCAAAAAGGCGAGTCCATCGGTCTCACTATCACCTGGGACAAAGTTTTGGACTGCAGATACTTACTATGGAGAATCTGCGCCCACGTGGCCTCAGTCTCAACTGATAAGTTATATAGCCACTTACTGAGAAGACATCTATTCTTGACTTCAAGATTCTCAATGCCAAGTCCCCCCTGGTCCTTTGGTCGACAGATGATATCCCATTTGGCAAGTTTGTATTTTTCTCTTTAGTTCATCACTCTGCCAGAAGGATCGGGATTGATAGAAGTCCAGACTTTTCCTAACACCAATTGGGACTTCGAAGAAGGACAAGAGAAACATAGGCATACTCGTGAGCACCGAATTAATAAGAATCAGTCGGCCTCCGTATGACATGAGTTTGCCCTTCCAGCAACACAATTTCTTCTCAAACCGATCCTCGATACATTTCCATTCTCTGTTTGTCAGCTTACGATGGTGAATGGGTATACCTAAGTACGTGAAAGGTAATGTCCCCAATTCACATCCAAACAATTGCCTATAAGCCTCTTGTTCCTCATTGGCTCTACCAAAACAGAACAACTCACTTTTATGAAAGTTAATCTTCAATCCGGACAATTGTTCAAATAAGCATAACACCAGCTTCATATTTCTCGCTTTTTCCAAGTCGTGCTCCATAAAGATGATCGTATCACTAGCATACTGCAGGATAGACACACCTCCATCAACTAGATGAGGCACCAAGCCACCCACCTGACCGGCCTCCTTTGCCCTACTTTTCAAAATTGCCAACATATCAACCACAATGTTGAACAGAATAGGAGACACTGGATCACCTTGTCTCAGGCCCTTGTGTGTCTGGAAATAATGACCTATGTCAAAATTCACTTTAATTCCAATACTTCCTTTTTGCATGAAAGATTCTACCTGGCGTCGCCAGGCTTCATCAAAACCCTTCATGCGTAAGGCCTATTGAAGGAAAGGCCATTTGACTTTATTGTACGCTTTCTTGAAATCCACCTTGAAAACAACTCCATCTAGTTTTTTCGTGTGAATCTCGTGGAGCGTTTCATGAAGGACCACAACCCCTTCTAGGATGTTCCTGTCCGGCATGAAAGCAGTTTGGGAATGTTGCACCACAAAATGCGCAATCTGTGTGAGCCTATTAGTCCCGACTTTGGTAAAAGTTTTGAAACTAACATTAAGAAGACAGATGGGTCTGAATTGCTCAATTCTAACAGCCTCTGTTTTCTTAGGAAGAAGGGTTATCGTTCCAAAATTCAGTTGAAAAAGCTGAAGCTGTCCAGAGAATAAATCATGGAACAACGGCAACAAATCCCCCTTAATAATATGCCAGCACTTCTTATAGAACTCTGCGGGAAATCCATCCGGGTCGGGAGCCTTGTTATTTTTCATCTGCGAGATGGCCTCAAACACCTCTTTCTCAGAAAAACGAGCAGCCAAAATATCATTCTCAATAGCAGTAAGTTGAGGAACATCCTCAATCCTAGACTCATCTAGAGAAACACAGTTATCCTCTGGAGGCCCAAACAACTGCTTGTAATACTCGGTAATGTATAATTTTAGGTTCTCATGTCCTAAAATCGTTCCTTCATCTTGTTCAAGCTGAAAGATACTCTTCTTTCTGTGTTTGCCATTGGCGATCATGTGAAAGAATTGAGTGTTCGCGTCCCCGTGGACCACTCGTCGGACCTTGGCCCGCAGTGCCCACTTTAATTCCTCTTCACAAAGAAGCTCTTTCAATCTCATGTCCGCGTCAAGCTTGGCATGAAGCTCGGAGGCTGGCAGAACCGTGGTTTCTGCTTTTACATCTAGGGACTGAATAAGGGTAAGGAGCCTTTCCTTTTCGACCTTATAAATCCCACTAAGATGCTTAGCCCACCCACGTAGGAAACTTCTCAATTGCCTGATCTTATTCTGCCAACGCTCAATTGTAGTCCTACCTCCTGCATCCTTAGCCCATTCCCTAGCTACGAGATCAAAGAAGTCGTCTCGTTCAAACCAAGCCAGCTCGAACGAAAATGAGTTTTTGTTTCCCAAGTGGGTAGCCTCACCAAAGTCTACAAATAAAGGCGTGTGGTCAGAAATACCACGAGAAAGTGCCTAAACTGTTACGAAGGGAAACTTTTGTTCCCATTCGACGCTAGCCAGTACTTGATCCAGCTTTTCAAACGTCGGATTTGGCAACGCGTTAGCCCAGGTGAACTTTCTTCCCGAAAGCTCTATCTCTCTCAGATCCAAGCTTTCACTGATAGTATTAAACATAAACGACCATCTCCCGTCAAAGTTATCATTGTTCTTCTCCTCACGCCTTCTAATAATGTTGAAAGCACCCCCCCACCAGGATTGGAAGCTGCTCAGAGCCGCAAATCCTAACCAGATCAGCCAAGAACTTAGTTTTGAGTTTGGGCTGTGCGGCACCATATACCGCCACCAGAGCCAAAATAAACCCATCGGCTTTTGACTGCACCCGAAACTTAACTGCAAAGTCTCTCATCACCATGCTTCGGAATTCGAGCGAATCGCATCTAACTTCGAGTAAGATCCCACCCGATCTTCCTCTCGGTGGCAGACAATGCCAGTCAAAATCAATACCTCCCGATAAAGTATTGAGAAATTGTGGCGAAAAATTATCTCTACCAGTTTCCGACAATGCGATAAAATCCAGCCTATGCTCGATAGACGCCTCTGCAAGAAACCTTCTTTTAGCCAAGTCTTTCAGACCTCTGCTATTCCAAAAGATTCTTTTCATATTTCGTCATGAAATTGTTTAGCCGTACGGATCCTAGCACTCCTACGCACTGCGGAAGCCGGGTAGATCTTTTGCTTCCACTTACGCTTAGGTTTGTTCTGACTCTCCAGCCGGTCCTCACAACCAGGCTTAGAAGATCTAACCATGACATTCTCATATGTATCATCCTCCTCCTTAGACTCGGGGAGGGGAGGTACAAGATCCGCACAAAAATTATCGAGCACCCTGACCCCCAAAGCATCAAAATCGGAATCATTCATGGGTTTAACCGCTGCTAAGTTACGAAGCGATGTAGCGATGGAGCGATGTAGCGATCGAGTTGCATGCGGCTTCGCCCACAGCGTCGCTGGGTACCGGACAAGTCTGGGCCACATACCCAACTCTCCCCGGCCCATCGACAGTTAGCGGAGCTTCAGCCAAATCTGGCCCACTTTGGCCCAAAAGAAAATTCAAACGCTCGTTCTGAGCCGCCGCGATCTGGATCGCCGGCATCGCCGGTGTCGCAGCCGCGGTCACCATTAGCGTCGCTCGAGGCATTGCCCGGTGCGCATTCTTCCTCCTCGTAACAATGATCCACGAATCCGGCCGAATCATGTCAAAAAGCGTTAAATTTGGGAGACTCACCTTAGGCAAGGGGGCCCTTCCATGGCCGGATCGCCATCGCCGCCGTTCTCCGATGCACGACGCGACGGATCGTCTCCTTCTTCTCTCCCGCATGAAGTCCAAGTCTGGCCGGATCGTTGGGGGGCAAGACATTGTTGACTGTCTAGTCACTTCATCTTCGTCGTACCCGGAGTTGAAAAACTCATAGATGAGATCAGAAGGGGTCGGAGACGACGGAGCAGCCGTCGGCGAGTCCCCATCCTCGTCCACGTCATCCTCATCGGACTCTGCCAGAGCCCAAACCGGCCGCCGACCTGCCGGTGAACCCCGGCTGACGATGGCGGGGCGCCCGCGGTCGCCCTCCTGATTGCCCCCTCACCCGCTCTCATTGCTTAAACCGTGATTCCTCCTCGTAACAGTGATCCACGTATTCATGTGGTTCATCATACATGGTAAATACATATAGAAAAGAGCTGCAACTTCACATCTGTCAAATGTACTATTCCTACTATCCTTTTCCGAGTGAAAGCTTGCATGGCATTCTGAGTACAGTGGCATTATTCTCTAGCAACTACAACGCTACAATAATAGAAGGCAATAACTCAAGATTATTGTAAACAAAAGCTCACTATGAGTTGTATTATACCTTTGCAGCTCTAGTGATGCAACTGATGATGTTTCTACCATAGCCGAAGGCATTGTTAAGGAGTTACATTAAATTGCTGAAATGGAGCCTGTAGTTTTAAAGCAAATTATTGACATGCTCAAGGAGTGAGTTAGCATGGGTGTAGCTCGTTCATGCTGAATAGCAATAAAATTGTTAACCAGAAAAGGTTAACATTGATCTTCAGAAATTCCAGCGCACCAACAACCCACATGAATACATGCAAAATAACCAGATAAATACTGAAACAAAAAATAATTCCATAATAGGCATTGCAACTAACCCATTTAACAGCAGATAGATAGCATAGCACATACCACATTTCTTTAAGGTCTCTTGTACTCAGAACCTTCTATTGGGTTTTAGGCAATGAAGTTCAGGTGTTAACCATGTCCACATGCATGCATCAATGCTGCAAAATCTTCATCATGTGCCTTTTCATGATCAAGCCCAGGTGAGCAAAATGGACCTGTTTAGGCATAAATGATACTCCGATTCTTATAGTCCTACCAGGCATTAGGACTGGGGACATTTGGGAATGATGATCAACATTAGAGATATCACATTGAGGGGCTGAGCACAGATTTGTCACCTCCATATCTTCAGGTGTCACGGTGTGTCGGCGCTCTCAAATGAAAATAAAATTAAACTTTGAACTAATGGTCATTGTTTTTTGTGGGAACTAATAATAGTAGTTACTGTTAGAGTACGTAATGGGCCTAATGGGCCCATTAGTCTTAGGGTTAATTAGAGATAAGGGTTGCTTGCTTAGGGGTCAAGTAAACCTTGTTTGGACTCAAGTAAAGCTCTCTATATAAAGAGAGGAGACGTATCAATCTAATCAAGCAAGAATTAAGAAGGAAATCCGTTCCCGCTTGCCCGGTCGTGGGCAAAAAGGCCCCCGGCCGGCCCTCTCGCGCCCGCGCCCTCGACACTACTTGGAAAATGCCTATAGATAGAAGTTTACCAGTAGCGTTTGTTTGCAACCCAACGCTACTAGTAGTTAGTAGTAACGCTGGCTACAAACAGCGCTATTGGTATAAGTTAGCAGCAACGCTTGTTACCTGGGCCCACGCTACTACTAAGTGTAACACACCACACACCCTGGTCAAAAAATAGCAGCAGCGCCTGTCCTCTAACCTGCGCTACTACTAGTATAGTATCTATAACGCCTGTTTTACTAAGCGGGCTACTGCTAGTTTTTCTATGTATAACATTTTACCAGTAGCGTGTGTTTCTGGCCAGCGCTATAAGTAGTGCAACCCTAGCTGTAGATATTTTGCAAGCTGCCATAGCAGTAGCGCGTATAGGTGACCCGCGCTACTGCTATGCCCGCCAGCCACCTACCACCTTTCCCCTTCTTCCTCCCCTCTCTTCTTCCCCCTTCCTTTCTCTCCCTTTCCTTGCACCTTGCTTGTTCCTTTCAATGCTCCCCCACCACCACCCCTCCATTAGAGCCCTTCCTCCCCCTCTTCTTTGCCC
>NC_041391.1:293199372-293203011 GCF_002162155.2 Triticum dicoccoides | reverse complement strand
ACCACCACCCCTCCATTAATGCCCTCCCTCCCCCTCTTCTTTTCCCTCCTCCCACTTCCATTAATGCCTTCCCTCTTCTCTCCCTCTCCTCTCCCACTATCTCCCTAGCTAGCTAGCTCTCTCTCTCCCTAGCTAGCTAGCTAGCTAGCTAGATCTATATATCTAGAGCTACTAGGTAATTAAGAAGAAAGGTGCTCGATATCCCTCTTGACACATAGGTGAGCAAAAAAAGTTGGTTGTGTGGATAGGACCAAAACTATATATATATATGGGCGATATGAGAATATATATATCGATCGAATTGTGTGTGGCATAATTTGAGTTGCCTACATTGTGTATTTGATGAAATAATGTGGGTGACATTACTTGCCTATGTTTTGCCAAAATGTCGATTCAATTCCGTTTCGGCGAATTTCGGGCATGCAAACTCAATATGTCCTATGTTTAGGGAAGGTCATGCCGAATTTTTGTATGAATTTGATCCATGCATGCATACATACGTGGTTATAATATTTGCTCCGCCCACAGGTGATCATGAAGGTCAATGGAAGGATGGTGGAAAGATACTGGCAATCCGCTGTGGATGACATCTATGAAAAAAGACTGAGGGATGTTTTATGTCCGTGTCAAAAATGCAAAGGAATAGTCAGGCTCGACCCCTTTGAGGGTGGTAAATTTAAGGCGCACCTGCTCATGCATGGCCATACTCGGTGGATAAGTGAAGAAGAAGAAGATGATGATGCTGCTGCTGATGATGAGGACGTCGACGGGGCAGGAAATAACGACATGGGGCCACCAGACAAAGAGATGACCGATTATGTGCCCGAAGAGGAAGACGGCCTTGGAAATGTCGATGGCGAAGAGGCAGTTCAAGGCGGAGAAGACGCGGACACGCCACCGTATTCGTCACTACTAAGTTCAGCCATGCAGGACCCGCATGTTCGAGACCTGCGTCGCAAGAAGACGACTAGCGACAGAGCTGCTTCTAGAGAGGAGGCCAAACTGGCGCAACTAGAGGTAGACTCGATGACTCCTTTGTATGATGGTTGCAATAATCCCGAGGTGACCCGCTTGAGTTTCACACTAGAACTTCTAAAGATGAAGGCAAAAAACAAATGGACAGATACAAGCCTGGATGAGCTTCTGAAGTACCTAAAGAAGGTTCTTCCCGTGGGAAGCCTGTGTCCTACTAGTGTCGAGGAGGCAAAGAAAATCGTGTGCCCTCTTGATCTGCCACATATTAGATATCACACATGCATCAACGATTGCATCATATATCGGAACGAGCACGCGGCAAAAACCATCTGTCCAAAGTGCAATGCTTCACGATATAAAAAGGCCAGAAAGAAAACTCCACAGAAAGTTGTATGGTACTTTCCGATCACTCCACGTCTACAGCGGTATTTTGTAGATCCTAAGGAAGCAAAGCTTATGCGCTGGCACGCGGAGAGGGTGAAGCCAGATGACGGAGATGAACCAAAGCTGAGACACCTCACAGATGCTAGCCAGTGGAGAGCATTAAATGCTGGATTTGAATTTTTCGCAAATGATCCAAGGAACATCGTGCTTGGCGCTAGTAGTGATGGCACGAATCCATTTGGCAACCAGAACACCAATCATAGCACATGGCCCATGTTTGTATGGATGTACAACCTCCCCCCTGGTTGTGCATGAAAGAAAAATACATACACATGTCTATGCTTATTCAAGGGCCGAGACAACCGGGAAATGATATAAATTTGTATCTCGGGTTATTGAAAGAGGAGTTACAGACCTTATGGACAACGCCGGCCAAGACATGGGATGCAAGCAAAGGAGAGTATTTCTACATGAGAGCCACGCTGATCACGACGGTGCAGGACTATCTCAGTTACGGCTATCTCTCTGGCCAGGTGTGCCACGGATATTGCGGATGCACGAGGTGCATGGATGATACAACTTCTCTGCAGCTATCGAAAGATGGCAGGTCTTCGAAAATCATGTACATGGGGCATAGAAGATGGCTTGAGAAGGATGACCCATAGAGAAAGCGTGGAGATCTATTCAATGGTAAGGCTGAGCATCGAGGTCCTCCACGTAAGCGTAGCGGTGCAGAAATATATGAGCTATTGAAGAACTGGGAAGAGTGCCCCTCGCCGGGAAAGACAAAGAAAAAGGCGCCGGAGCCCCTGTTGAAGATATGGAAGACGAGATATGTTTTCTGGGACTTGGAATACTGGCCCATACTCGACATGCCTCATAGCCTTGATCAAATGCATATCACAGAAAATATCCTTGAGAGTTTGCTTGGAACATTGATGAACATGCCGGAGAGGACCAAGGATGGGCCGAAGGAAAGAAAAGACTTGGAATTTTTGAAAATCAGGAAAGATCTACAAATGCCCGGTAAAAGGTCGTCAGAGGAGACCGAGACGGAGACGGAAGATAGGGGCAAAAAAGTAAACAAGAAGGAAGAACAATATTCCCCCCCCCCCCACTTGCTTCACCTTAGATCCGAAGGAGGTTGATCAATTGTTCAAGTGCCTTGCCAGAATCAAAGTTAGTTCTGGATACTGTGGGAAGATAAGCAGATATCTGGACACCAGGAAAAAAGGTTCAGTGGGATGAAGTCTCACGACTTTCATGTGATGATGACGCAGTTACTCCCGGTTGCAGTTAGAGGGATTATGGACACACATGTGCGTGAGACACTTACTGACCTATGCCACTTTTTTGATGCTATCTCTCGAAAGTCGATCAGTGTGAAGCAACTCCATAGGCTACAGGAAGAGATCGTTGTCATACTGAATGAGCTAGAGATGTACTTCCCGCCCGTGTTCTTTGATGTCATGGTGCATCTATGTGTCCACATCGTGGATGACATCATCGACCTAGGGCCGACATTCCTGCATAGCATGATGCCGTTCAAGAGGATGAATGGGGTAATCAAAGGATTCATTCTTAACATGTCCCTTCCAGATGGAAGCATAGCCCAGGGATATCTGACCAAAGAGTTCATCTCTTTCTGTGAGAGTTATCTGACCAAAGACCCTGTTGTTGGTTTGCCCGTCAACAAGCACCGTGGAAGGCTCGAAGGCGAAGGTCACACCAACGGTCACAGGGATGTGAATGTGTTACGCTCGGGCCGACAAAACGACCTTGACAGGGCAAACTTAGTAGTGCTACAATACCTAGATGTGCTAGAAGATTTCGTGACACTGCACAAAAAGACCATCGCAAAGAAGTACCGTGACCGTGGGGTGCACAGGACGGACGCTGAAGTTATTAGAGAGCACAACTCCACTTTCTTGCGTTGGTTCAAAGAGCGAGTTCTGGCTAATCCCCCGGACGAGGGTTGTCCGAACGGAACACTCATATACGCCTTAGCACATGGCCCCTCAACCAACCTCGCGACTTATCAAGCATATCAAGCAGTAGCGCATTTTTGCTGGACCAACGCTATAGCTAAGTTAGCTATAGCGCGTTTTTCCAACACGCGCTATAGCTAAGTTAGCTATAGCACCGGTCCGCTCGATCCCCTCTGACTCTCTCTCACTCGCTCTGCTCGATCCCCTCTTGACTCTACCACCGACGCCGCCCCACCCATGCTGCCGCTGACGCCAGCCCCGCCCCGCCCCGCCGCCGATGCCAGCCCTGCCC
>NC_041391.1:293112224-293199011 GCF_002162155.2 Triticum dicoccoides | reverse complement strand
TCTCTCTCTGACACCCTCCCGCTCTCTGCAGATCGGCGACCCCGACACCGGCCACCGACCCCGACCCCTTCAGCGCCTCCCTCCGTGAAGCAGCCGGCAACGCCCAGCAACGCCAGCTAGCACTAGACAGGTGCCTTAATTTAATTGCTGTTAGTGTTAGTTAGCTTAATTTGCTGTTAGTGCTGCTAATTAGTTAATTGCTGTTAGTGCTAGTGTTTGCCCAGTGATAGTTAGTGTTAATTTTGATGCATGTGTGCTGTTGCTATTTTTGAAATTCAGTTAGAGCACACTGTTCAGTTAAATATTTTGTGTGCTGCTGCTTAGTTAATTTTTGAAATTCAGTTAGTGTTAATATTGATGCATGTGTGCTCCTGCTATTGATGCATGTGTGCTGCTGCTATTGATAGTAAATTCAGTTAGCTGAATCATGCATGATTCAGTTAATTCAGTGTGTGTGTGATGATTTGGCTGCTATTGAGATCTTCTTGGTAGTGAGATCAGTTTTGCAGCTTATATTGATGATTTGATAAAATATTGACCTAAGTGACCTATGTTTTGCCGGAAATGTTGATTCATTTCCATTCCGGCAAATTTCAGGCGCTCTATATGTGCACTTTCTAGCAAAGTTCATGCCAAATTTTTCCGTGAATTTCGGCATGACTTGTGCTAGAAAGTTGGACATATCGAGTGCTTGAGATTTGTCGTGACGGGAATGAACGACATTTCTGACAAAACAAAGGTCATCACTTTTTTTGTCATTTTTCACTTTATTATATGAAGCTTGATAATTAAACGACTACGACATTGAACCCTAGGAAACATGACCGACACCGATGAGGCCGGAGGTTCTCACTCCCAATTAGGTCGAGCACACGCCTACCTCAACTTTTTGGCGGATCAAGAGAGACAGGAAGCTGGGTGTCCGACGGATGACGACGGTGGTGGCGCTGGCGCCAACACTGATGCCACCAATGACACCGGCACTGAGACTGGCGCTGATGATGTTCCTAACTATAGCACGGAAGGTGGGACCTCCCAAGCTAGTGAGGGAAAGACGGAAAAGAGGACATGACGCCGAAATGAGCTCGGCACCGGAAGACTGGTGGTCACGGCGGTGCACCCTGGCGAGTTCAAGCCAATAGAGCCGCGAGAAGTGGCAGCGTGTTACAGTAACCAACTAGCATGCATCCTACGGGATACCGCCAACATCAACACCAAAAATACGGAAGAATGATCAGTTGAAGAAGCTGCTTCTAACTAGGTTGCACGCAAGATTCCTGTTCTCGATCGTAATGCTAAGTCGACCCATGGGATGATCATTGTCGGTGTCAAAACCGGCGGATCTCGGGTAGGGGGTCCCGAACTGTGCGTCTAGGCGTATGGTAATAGGAGACAAGGGACACGATGTTTTACCCAGGTTCGGGCCCTCTTGATGGAGGTAAAACCCTACGTCCTGCTTGATTGATATTGATATTGTGGATGTTTACAAGAGTGGATCTACCACGAGATCAAGGAGGTTAAACCCTAGAAGCTAGCCTATGGTATGATTGTAATGGTTGTTGTTGTTGTTGTTGTTCTACGGACTAGAGCCATCCGGTTTATATAGACACCGGAGAGGGCTAGGGTTACATAGAGTCGGTTACAATAGTAGGAGATCTACATATCCGTATCGCCAAGCTTGCCTTCCACGCCAAGGAAAGTCCCATCCGGACACGGGGCGAAGTCTTCAATCTTGTATCTTCATAGTCTTGGAGTCCGGTCAATGATGATAGTCCGGCCGATGATAGTTCGGCTGATGATGGTAGTCTGGCTATCCGGACACGCCCTAATCCAGGACTCCCTCAGTAGCCCTGAACCAGGCTTCAATGACGATAAGTCTGGCGCGTATATTGCTTGGCATTGCAAGGCAGGTTCCTCCTTCAAATGATAGAAGATTGTGAACACCAGGATAGTGTCCGGCTCTGCAAAATAAATTCCACATTCCACCGTAGAGAGAATAATATATACACAAGTTCAATCTGCTGACGTTTTTTGCGGCATGACATCACGCTACTACCAAGCCATTACTTGAATCGTTTTTTACTCTACCACCTCAGCGCATTTAGCGAAGCGGTTTCCTTGGCACGTCTTGTCGAAGTAGAGATCGTGTTCCCCCTTAATCCGGGATTCTCATCAATACGGATGTGGGTAACCCAACCGCGCCATTGATGGTGACGCTTGGGGGATAAGCGAGTTTTACCAGGCCGGTGGGGGACGCATAGACTTCGCCCGCCCATATAAGGGATAAGGATTCACCTTTTCACCTACGCCTTCTTCCTCCTTTGCTTATCCATCTCCGCGCACTCGAGCTCCAGCGCCCAAGCCCGCACATCTCGTCTCAACCTTCCCCAGTTATGTCCAGAGCGGGAGGCAAGTGGATGACCTCCTCCGTTACGGAGGAGCACATCGAAAGACTGCGCAGCGCGGGCTACCTGTCCGGCGACATCGCGCACTGGCTGCCTGACGAGGGGCAGCTCATCCCCACCCCCAGGCCCCATGAGAGGGTCGTTTTTCTTCCCCACTTCCTCCGCGAACTGGGTTTTCCACTTCATCCCTTTGTCCGGGGGCTCATGTTCTACTACGGCCTGGATTTCCATGATCTGGCACCGAACTTCATCCTCAACATCTCGGCGTTTATCGTTGTGTGCGAGGCCTTCCTCTGCATCTAGCCCCACTTCGGCTTGTGGCTCAAGACCTTCAATGTCAAGCCGAAGGTAGTGAAGGGCACTCAAGCGGAGTGCGGAGGCGCCATGTTGAGCAAGATGCCCAACGTCCTTTGGTTCGAAGGGGCCTTCGTGGAATCCGTCAAGGGGTGGCAATCGGGGTGGTTCTATATCACCGAGCCACACGACCCTAAGTGGGCGGCGGCCCCCGAGTTCAGATCTGGTATCCCCACGCAGCTCACCTCCTGGAAAGAGAAGGGCTTGCTGTGGGGTAGTTCAGAGGAGCTGACGGGACTCCAAGCCTGTATCCAGAAGCTGGTGAAGAAGCTCAGGCTGGTTAACGTGGTCCAAGTCATGCTCGTCCGCCGGATTCTCCCATGCCAAGAGCGGGCATTCAATCTGTGGGAGTTCAATCCGGAACAGCACCAGGCGCTGAGTGGGCTCTTCGACACGACGTATGAAGGCGCCTGGAGGGTGCTTTTTCAGGGCGCCGAAGCCCCCACATCCACGACTGAAGATCGCGGATTTCGCTCGCAGCGCCAAGCCGACGAGGTAAGTGATTCTACCCCTTGACGGGACACTTTCTTTTCATAGTTTGACTCTATGCGGGTTTTAATTTCCCCTTTTCCTTTGACAGGACTGGATGAGGAAGGCGGAGCAGATTATCTGCCCGGCTCCTATGCCAGAAAACCCAGTAGACGCCCGTCTAGCGAGGCTGCTGGTTCCGGCACCGCACGTGGTGCCGGAGAAGAAGGCCAAGAAGGAGGCCACGGGTGCTCGAAAGAGTTCCCGTTTTCAGGTGTCCGACGACTCCGGGGCGGACTCCTCCCCCGAAAACGAGGAGGAGAAAGAGGACTCTCTCCCAGAGGAGGGAGAGAGGAAGAGGAAGGCTTCCCCAACAGGGTAGGCCGAAGGGTCCAAGAGGGGAAGGACTATTCCCCCGGATAGCTCCGCCAACATCAACATTGGCGAAGAAGAATGGCCTTCAAGGGCCAGGCCTCCAGCGAGATCGTAAGTATCCGGATTCCTGAGTGATTTATAATTTCTTTTTCTGTGTCACATAGTGTCGTTCTGATGCCGCATGCTGCCTGTAGTCCGGCCAATGATGATCTCCCCGCTTCATCGAGCGGGTCGTTGGCTCCGTCGGATGTAGACTCCATCCCGACCGCCTCCACCCCTCGCGACACTGAGGATGCCGAGGTGGGATCCCAAGAAGGGACCCATCAGGGGGAGGCTCCGGAGGCGCCACAAGGTGTCCTCCCGGACTTTGCGCCGGACTCCATATCAGAACCCGCAGTGGTTCCCGAGTTCGGCCGGTGGCCCCTTCGCACGAAGGGCAAGACCGTGACGCCGGCGGCTTCCGTCCAACCGGAGGCGCCGGACAATTTGTTGGAGGCGCTGCAGAGCGCTTCCATCAAGGAAGAACACCGCACTATTATGAGTGCGGTGATTCAGAAGGTGCAGCTCGCCAAGAGCGGGCTGACCGAAGCCTGCAGTAGCCTTCTATCAGGCTTTGAGGTAAGAAGTTAAACATATGCAACGTAATACCGCATAGACAGTAGCCCCTGATGCTCGGTTCGGTGTTCGGAAAGAAAAGCCAAACTGAGGATCTGAAAAAAAAAGATATACGCAGGGTTGCTAAAAAATTATGTCAATATGGGTTGCAGGCTGCGCTGCTGACCTCTGCCGCACTGACTGCGGAGGTCGGTGCTTTCAAGCAGGAGCTCGAGCGGTCCGAGCAAGAGCTCGGCCGCGCCAAGAAGCAGCTCTAGGACAAAGAGGGTGAGTAACACCACTTTGAACTTGTACCTTACAGAAAAGGATTTAGGTTGCAACAAAAAATAACAAGGATAACATGGGACTGCAGGGGCCACGAATGAGGTGACGACCCTGAAGGAGGCCGTGTTTGCGGCCGAACACAATGCGGCCGCGGAACGGGTAGAGCGAGAAAAGCAGGAGGTGCGGGTGGCGGTGGTTCAGCAAGAGCTCCAGGCTCTCATGGAAAAGCATGAGAGTTTGGAGCATGACTCAAAGACTCGAGAGTCCGAGCTTGCCTCGGCTCTCGAAAGTGCCAAGACTGCCAAGGCCAATGCCCATAAGTCTCTTCAGGAGATTGAGTTGGTGAGGAAGATAGCGGCGGGTAAGGCATTTTTCATGCAAAGCAAGCATGTGAATGTAAATTACGTGTTACTTACCCGAATTCGGAGCTCTCCAGGGGCGTTTGCAGATCTGCCTCGCAGCGTGTCTGATGCCGCCGCATTCTACCGAGCTGAGGAGGGGAGCTCAACGGAGAAGGTCTTCTGGTCTCAGTATGCTGAGGCCGGCCATTCGGTGCCCCCTAGCGACCAGCTGAAGCAGCTGGTCGAGCTCCACAAGGTGGCCGAGCAGGCCATGAAGGGCCTCATAGTCCGGCTGTGGCCTGGAGAGGCCATGCCTGGGAGCTACTTCGGTCTCGTGTGACGGTTGGTGGATGCGTGCCCCTGGGTGGAGGTTATCAAGCGCTCCGCCTGTATTGAAGGTGCTCGTCGGGCCCTTGCCCGCGCAAAGGTGCATTGGGGCAAGCTGGATGCGGAGAAGCTAATCACTGACGCGCCACCAACGGGCAAGGAATATCGTATGCCCGAGATGTACTATAAGACTGTCCTGAAGGGTGCCCGCAAGATTGCGGATGAGTGCCCCAGGGATGTAATTATTGAGTAAATTCGCAATGTGTTATCCTGCGTGCTGAAAACTTTGTTCATATGCGCTAAGCAACGCTTGTTAATTTAAAATATTACCTTCTGTGCGGTCGTTTATTAAATATGAGAGATGGCAAGTCGTCGGATTCAGCCCCCATGCCACGAGTGCTGGGGTGTTCGGGATAAACTTGAGCACTCTTGTTCCTCAACCTGGCAATCGGGTCGGGTATGGTCGGGTTGACCTCTACTAGACCCATGCCCATTAAACAATCGGGTCAATGCTACACCCACGACCCTACCCATGGGTAGGTACATAGACCCACACCCAGACCCATCGGATAACCCGACCCTATTGGGCACCCATCGGGTCTGACAAGGTTTAGATTTATTTTTAAAATATTTTATTTGGCTGACGTGCAGGTGGAGCGGGGCGCACGCAGTACCCAGTGATGAACCAGCAGTCTCTACTTTATAGGCGGAGCTCCCCTTCGCTTGCGTTCCAGTAGGCGAGGTGGTACTAAAGGATTGCACCACTTTTGCTACGTTACGCATGCTTGAGTGCAAAATGCATCTGTGCGGCGCTGTGCAATGCACCTGGCGATTTTGCATGGGCCAAGCCCATGCTGTAGTCAGGATTGGGCCATAATGAGAAGGAAAAGGCCTGGATAGTTATGCTCGCATGGACCAGAGTTGTCCCTCGTTCTTTTTTAATGACTGGTGCTAGTGACACACTACATGTTAGCGTATTTAGATTACGCTACTTCAAATATAATGAAGAATAAATAATTTATTTAATTATTACTACTAGTTAGGTGACCCATCGGGTGACCCATGGGCATAAACTTAAACCCATACCCTACCCATAACTAATAGGGTTACCCATGGGTAAGACCCATGGGCGAAGTCGACAACCCATACCCTACCCATTCGGGTCGGGTGCCCATGGGCAGACGGACCCATGGGTCGGATTGCCAGGTTGACTTGTTCCCATTTTTGGGTCCATCTAGGGAGGCGCTCAACACAACGAACAAGGAAACCAGACTTATAGTGCTTGAACACTCTCACTTAGCCATAGAATTCTATAATTTTAAATTTTGGCGAAGCCCCTAGTATTCGGAAGACCAAATTAGGGGCGCTATCCACGCCTTCGTCGGACATTATCCGGAACTTCGCTCGAAGCAGCGTAGGTCTTTAAGGACCCGAAAGGACCTCTCGAACAGCGACTAGTCTCTCACCTTATCATCACAGTCAGTTTTAGCTTTCTCCACTGAGGCATTAACCCGGCTCAACCGGGGCGCAATCTCAGTGGTTCTCCCAGTGCTACCTTAGCCGATAGAACGGAAACGTAAGGTGCCAAACATGGGAGCCGGGCAAACCCAACTATTGACCCAAGACATGATTCAGAGCCGATTCATATAATGCTATAAGTTCGGGGTGCCGCACTTGTGAAAGTGTGCGGACTTTATCACACCGCAATGCAGGGAATATAAGCCCCTAGTGTATTTGGCCGTACCAAAATGTACGGATGCAACATGTCGTAAATGAACATATATATATAAGGTAATGCAATTATGGGCAAAAAGTGCTGCATTTTATTCAAGAAGATCTGCTATGAGTGCGGAATGATACAAATAGTGCGGAAAGCAAGGGATTGGATGAATTAAAGGCGTCTCCCTCCAGGGGTAGGCCGCGGAATGGTGTATTTAACAAATTTAATGCTCGTAATGGAGACCACCTGAGTGTTCGTTGCAGCCTTTGTCCCTCCCTGGCTGTTGCATCATGAGTTCGGCAGGTTCGCCGCCGGATAGAGTTCTGTATAAAAAAGAGAGAAATAAAAGATGAAAAGAGCGACACACTTGGTAGCCCCTGGTGTGGTCGAACCGCACTCTGGGTCTGTTGTGGTTGTGCCTCTCCCCCTATGCCCATGGTATCTCCAGGGCGTATTTATGTACGCGGAGAGTTTGTCTTACAATTGTGCGAGGGCTGGGGTTGAGGCCGCATTGCTACGCATGCTCGGAACGTGCCAGGTGGTCTTGGTTGATGTTGCTCCGGGCGCGTTTGGCCGTGTCCGGTCGTTTAACGGTCGGACTCGAGAATTGCCTTAAAAGGCTTCTCTGTACTTCTGCCGCGAGAGCCGCTGTATGTTCCTCCGTTCGGAGGGAGCGTTCCGTGTTTCCATTGACCGTGATGACTCCACGAGGGCCTGGCATCTTGAGCTTAAGGTATGCATAATGCGGCACCACATTGAATTTTGCGAACGCGGTTCGTCCGAGCAGAGCATGATAGCCACTGCGGAATGGGACTACGTCGAAGATTAACTCCTCGCTTCGGAAATTATCCGGGGATCCGAAGACCACTTCCAGTGTAACTGAGCCTGTACAACTGGCCTCGACACCTGGTATGACGCCTTTGAAGGTTGTCTTTGTAGGTTTAATCCTTGAAGGGTCTATGCCCATCTTGCGCACTGTATCCTGATAAAGCAGGTTCAGGCTACTGCCGCCGTCCATCAGGACTCTCGTGAGGTGAAATCCATTGATGATTGGGTCTAAAACCAATGCGGCAAATCCGCCATGGCGGATACTGGTCGGATGGTCTCTTCGATCGAAAGTGATCGGGCAAGAGGACCATGGGTTGAATTTTGGGGCGACTGGCTCCATCGCGTATACGTCCCTTAGTGCACGCTTCCGCTCCCTCTTGGGGATATGCGTTGCGTATATCATGTTTACCATCCGAACTTGACGGGGGAATCCCTTTTGTCCTCTGTTGTTCGGCGGCCGGGTCTCTTCCTCGTCATCGCTGTGTAGCCCCTTGTCACTGTTTTTGGCGATTAATTTGCCTGCCTGCTTGAATACCCAACAATCTCTGTTGGTGTGGTTAGCTGGCTTTTCGGGGGTTCCATGTATTTGACAGGAGCGGTCGAGTATTCGGTCTAAATTGGACGGGCCCGGAGTGGTTCTTTTGAATGGCTTCTTCCGTTGACCGGGCTTGGAGCCTCGGAATCCGGCGTTGACTGCCGTATCCTCATTGCTGTCGCCGTTAATGCGGCGTTTGTTTTTGTTTCGACGCAATCTACCATTGCGGTCCTTGGTATACGGACTGCCAGCGTTTTTGCTGAGGTTGTTGCTGCGAGCTAGCCAGCTATCCTCTCCCGCACAGAAGCGGGTCATGAGTGATGTGAGGGCTGCCATGGATTTCGGCTTCTCCTGTCCTAGGTGCCGGGCCAGCCACTCGTCGCGGATGTTATGTTTGAAGGCAGCGAGGCCCTCTGCATCCGGGCAGTCGACGATTTGATTTTTCTTTGTTAAGAACCGTGTCCAGAATTGCCTGGCCGATTCGTCTGGCTGCTGGATTATGTGGCTTAGGTCATCTGCGTCCGGTGGTCGCACATACGTGCCCTGGAAGTTGTCGAGGAATGCGGCTTCCAGGTCTTCCCAGCATCCAATTGACTCTGCGGGCAGGCTGTTAAGCCAATGCCGAGCTGGTCCTTTAAGCTTGAGCAGGAGATATTTGATGGCGTGAAGATCGTCGCCGCGGGCCATATGTATATGGAGGAGATAATCCTCAATCCAAACCGCAGGGTCTGTTGTGCCATCGTAGGATTCGATATTAACGGGTTTAAACCCTTCAGGGATTTGATGATCCATTACTTCGTCAGTGAAGCATAGTGGGTGTGCGGTGCCTCTGTATTGAGCAATATCGCGACGTAGATCGAGAGAGCCTTGTCTGCTGTGTTCGGCCCGGCCGGAGTAGTTGTATCCGGCGCGACGGTATTCGTCGTGGGTCTTGGGGCGCCCACGTGATCCATAGATAGATCTGGATTGTCTTGCCTTGTCCTCCAATATATCCCGCAAGTCCGGCGCGTTCCCCCGTGGCTTCATGCTTTTTGAGCGATGCCGGGGTACGGTTTTGGTGGAGGGCTTGCACGCCTCTCTGTCCCGGCCACGAGGTGGTCGGTCTGCCGTATTGTGCGTTGGTGATGCAGGTTTGTATGCTTCCTCCTCTAGTCGGGGGAGCAACTTGCGTTTTGGGTAACTTTTGGAGGGGCGTTCGAGTTCATACTCTTCGGCCGCGAGGACCTCGGTCCATCTGTCGGCAAGTAGGTCTTCATCAGCTTGAAGATGTTGCTGCTTTTTCTTTAGGCTGTGTGCCGTGGCCATTAGCCTGCGTCTGAAACGCTCTTGTTCGGCGGGATCCTCAGGCACGACGAATTCATCGTCGTCGAGGCTTGCCTCGTCTCCGGATGGAGGTAAGTAATTATCATCCTCGACCTCTTCGTCTGCCGCCCTCTCGTGAGGGCTTGCTTCTGCCTCCTCCTGCGCTGAATCGTGCTGAAGGGGGTTGTCTTCGGCACTTTCTGGGGTGTTATTATCTCCTGTGCCGGAATCTCTATTCTTGTTGTGGCGGGATTTAGAGCGGCGCTGCTGATGCCGGCGCTTGGGCTGTTTCTTTAAGGAATCGGCCTCCGTTGCTTCTTCGTCGTCCCCATCTTTTGGGGTGTGCACCATATATATGTCGTATGATGAGGTGGTCTTCCAGTGTCCTGTAGGCACTGGTTCTTGATAGTCTCCGGCATCGTCGTCCATACCGTCGATGTCTTCGGAGTCGTAGTCGAGTACATCGGTTAGATCGTCGACGGTGGCTACGAAGTGGGTGGTGGGTGGTCCCTGAATTTCTTCGTCGTCCGCATCCCAACCATCCTGGCCGTAGTTCGGCCAGGGCTCTCCGGATAGCGAGAGATGCTTCAGCGAATTTAAGATATCGCCGAAGGGTGAGTGCTGAAAGATGTCCGCAGCGGTGAATTCCATGATCGGCGCCCAGTCGGGTTCGACTGGCAGGGGCGCAGGAGGTTCGGAGTCCGGCAGAGAGTCCGGCACCTCGGAGTCATGAGCTTTATGCGGGACAAGGTAAGTGTTCGGCTCCATCACCGTAGAAGTTGCAGCTCCCGAGGCAGTGTCCAGCCATCCGTCCTCGATGTGAGCGATCGGTTCCGGACTATGGGTCGGAGCGGATTCGTGTGCGGCCTCCAAGGTGCTGTCCGGCGGCAGAGTTAGGTCATGCCCATCGTGACAGCGCGGCACGCGCGGCTGTGGCTCAGATCCATCGAATATCAAGTCCCCGCCGATATCGGCCGTGAAGTTTAGGCTTCCAAACCTGACCTGACGGCCAGGGGCGTAGCTTTCGATCTGCTCCAGATGGCCAAGTGAGTTGGCCCGCAGTGCGAAGCCGCCAAATACGAAGATCTGTCCGGGGAGAAAAGTCTCACCTAGGACTGCGTCATTGTCGATTGAAGAGGCCATCAAGCCTATCGGTGACGACACAGAGGAACTCTCAATGAAAGCACCAATGTCGGTGTCAAAACCGGCGGATCTCGGGTAGGGGGTCCCGAACTGTGCATCTAGGCGGATGGTAACAGGAGACAAGGGACATGATGTTTTACCCAGGTTCGGGCCCTCTTGATGGAGGTAAAACCCTACGTCCTGTTTGATTGATATTGATATTGTGGATGTTTACAAGAGTGGATCTACCACGAGATCAAGGAGGCTAAACCCTAGAAGCTAGCCTATGGTATGATTGTAATGGTTGTTGTTCTTGTTGTTGTTGTTGTTCTACGGACTAGAGCCATCCGGTTTATATAGACACCGGAGAGGGCTAGGGTTACATAGAGTCGGTTACAATGGTAGGAGATCTACATATCCGTATTGCCAAGCTTGCCTTCCACGCCAAGGAAAGTCCCATCCGGACACGGGGCGAAGTCTTCAATCTTGTAGCTTCATAGTCTTGGAGTCCGGTCGATGATGATAGTTCGGCCGATGATAGTTCGGCTGATGATGGTAGTCGGGCTATCCGGACACCCCCTAATCCAGGACTCCCTCAATCATGCCATGAAAAAAATCAACAACAAAGCCCTAGGGAAGTTCAGCAATGCATTGAGCGCTTGGAAAACTAGGGTGAAAAAGGCGATTCAAGTAGACCATGAAACCTACGCCGAGATTGTTGCAGACAATCCGAAAATTACGATAGAGGACTTTGAAAAGTTCAAGGAGACTTGCAATGAAGAAGCTGCCAAGGCCAGGTCGGAGAGAGGCAAGCAGCTGCAGGCAAAGAACATGGGGAACCACCGCCTTGGAAGTCGTGGTTACACAGGAAAAAGGCCCATGCGGGCTAAGGAGGACGCAGAACGTGAATGTCTGGGGATCCCAGACCCATTGGCTGAGTTCACCGACCAGCAGGAGCACGACTTCATCAGGGCCCGATTCTCGTGGGACCCCAAGAAAAAGATTTTTTTTCACCGACGGACCGACTAGGAAATTCATGAGAATACTCGTAATTATCCTTTTACCACCTTACATATTAGGTTCTCATTAACGAAGTCTACTACATTCTAGTCGCATTCGTAAATGATTCATGGTCCATTTTGTAGAGAGAGCAACACAAGCTTGCGGCGGCCGAGAGCGACTCGTCGACTCAGTCGTCGGCGAAATACAAGTGGAACACTCCTTTCAACCGGGCCATGAACATAATGATGGGACACCCGCCCGGCCAGCGGCCGCAATATGGACGTGTGCATGGCGCCGGGGATGGGGCCACTTGGAAGTACTATTATAGCGAGGACCCCAAGGCCAAAAGACAGAGAAAGAAGTTCAGTCAAGTGACTATCGACGATAAGGTGGCGCGGGCGATGGAGAAAGCAAAGGCTGAGACCAAAGCTGAGATAATCGCTGCCTGAAGATCTGATTTCGTGGATGCCTTTACAACCTTGATTCCAACAGCGGTCACATGGGTGCAACAAAATCCAAATGCGCCACCAAGTGAATTTCCCATGCCCAGCTTCACCGGGAGCAACTCAATGAACATCGCACCCATACCCGTACCTAGTATGGCAACCGCACCCGCACCTCCTCCAACACCTGCTGCTGCGCCCAGCTCTCAAAACAGCCCTAGCTCCGTCTCTGGCTTGAATGTCGGGCCGTCGACATTGGCTGAGCTCGACGCCCTCACGGTAAATACGCGTCATCGCACCTTCATCAACTCAACTAATTAATTAATCTTCAGTTGCCATTCTTTTTGGATCTCTGACACCGCACGTATATGTCTTTGTAGGCCGACTCCACTCTGTGCACCCTCCTTTACAACATGAAGGGTAGGTTAGTGGATGTGGGGAAGGGTACTATAGTGAAGCCTAAGGATCGGTTGTTTCACCGCCGATAGATGCCTGATAACGCCTTAAGGGTCTCCGTGGCGAGTGTGAAAGCGGGCTACGAGGGTCTCCCTCGTCCGATACAAACCGATGGAGAGGATGACGAGACCCCCACGCAGCTTGGCCAATGCAAAAATTGGCCGATCCTATGGCTGAAAAATCTTCTTCGTGTCGAGGTGTCCGGGAGCACACCAACGGGACCTCATGAAGGTATGACCACAACACCACCTACACAAGTACAACCATCGTCTGTGCTGCTTGCTGAGATCGAGAGACGTGAGGAAGGAGGGCCAACCGTTCCGCCGGCAGATGATGTCATTTGCCCCATGGAAGAGGATAGGGATCATGACATGGAGGATGCCGACGATGACCCTAACCAGTATTTCAATACTTCCCTTGACAACAAAGTAATAATGAGTCAACCATATGAATATGAGATGCATGTACTAGAGCTGGAACGTCCTCGGGAGTGCAAGAAGTCTTTGTTCATGCAATCCTCGCAGGACACGCCTCCAGATGCCGGCTCCACCCAAGCTCAACTACTTAGCCAGAGTCGTCCAATGCTGAGCCCGGCAACACTAGGGGTGGTGCTCAGGGAGGGTCTGACAGACCCACCAGCACCTCAGCCCACCAAGAAGAAGCAGAGGAAGAGACCGGCGGCAAGAAAATCCAATAAAGTTGGCAATGTTGGTTCTAGCAGCCAGCAGCCTTCGACCAAGGTTGACCATGTACCGATGAAACATGCGCCATTAATCCATGTCGCGGGAGAGCCAATGGTACCGCGAATGCACTAGCTGCCATACAAGGGGATCTCAGGAGACTCCATGACCATGTGCCTTCGACAGAGAGAAGCCTCCTCGCCTCGGATGATCCAGGATACCCACTTTATACGGTTCATGTGCCGAGCAGTTGCAAGATGTATGTCCACACATGCCCCGCGGACCTCTTCTTCCTGATGTTTGATTACATCTTCCATATGTTTCAAATGAGGACACTCGATTTTACGTTCGTCCGCCTGTATGCACTGCACATGAACTACATCGTCAGGAGAGAGCAAGTCACCTGTCTTGCGGTCGCGGACCCATACTACATGCATGAGGGCTTCTTGTCAGTCAACGACGCCAACCGTCAATATGCGAGTCAGTACATCGAAGAATTCTTGGTCAGCAATAATGACAAAGAAACGATTCTCCTACCTTATCATCCCAGGTAAGTCATCCGCGGATATCACTATAACACATATATACATCCTTTCGTGCATTTCAATAGTTACTTTGCACACATGGATGCTAAACTTGATCGTGTATTGTGCGCAGCGGGGGGTGTCGTGCCGTTCTCATTGTTCTTTACCCGCCGTTACTCCAGTGCTCTATATTTGGACCCGTCGAAGAACATACAGAAGAAAGATTACACGCACATAAAGTATGTTCTGGACAGAGCTTTGCTGGGCTTCAGCATGCGGGGTGGCTACATCCAACACAAAAAAACAAATAAGGCCGGACTTTGTTTCACCCACAAGACTGACTTCTGTTGCATCCAGCAACCGGCAAGAAGTGAGAATGATGGATTCTACGTCATCCATCTAATGATGGAGTACAGAAGGGATGTGCAATCACTTTGCATGAAATCTTCATCCGATACCCATATCCAGAGATGGGCTGAAGCCTTTGGAGCCGTGCCGAATAATCGACTTCGAAATGATTTCTACCGGATCCAACAGGAAATTGCGTCCATCATCATCAAATATGTCCTCGAAGAGAATGGGATGTTCTACGCCGGCCCAATATCACGAGCTGACGTCCGACCCGCATTGCCCTACAGCGTCAGGACATGACGCCTTTCACTAAGCTTGGGTCTGTCCTCCTGGATATGGACAGATGGGAAGAGTGCACTGCTTAAAAACAATGTGTCTGTTTAGTTACTTGTTACTTTTTGTACGACGAAACTTCGAATCTCTCAGTACGACGAAACTATTAGATGTATGGTGCCGCGCTCTAGTTAATTACTTTCGGTACGATAAAATTTGTTAAATATGTTTACTATATATGTTGCTTCTATTCCATAACTGTTTTGTTGAATTCGCTTCATGGTATATATATGTACATCTCTGACAGGTATATAGATCAACGATGGCGAGGAAGTGGTATCCCGTGTATGTAGGGCATGTTCCGGGTGTGTATGATGAGTGGCCAGAGTGTCAGGCCCAAGTCTTTGGCTTCTCCGGCGGAAGCTAGAAAGGGTTTGATAGCAGAGCGGAAGCCGAAGCTAGTTACTTGAGATTCATAGCAAAACAGGGGATTTAGAACCAGCGCCGCTACAAAAACTACTACATAATACCGCTTTTGATCATCGTGATCGCTCTTATCGTGTATGTCTTAGTTTAGGTAGATGATGAAACATGTGTCTACGGTGACAATGTAAGATACATGTCATGTGTATCGCTATTTCGAGATGATGATGAGATCGACATCATTTGTGTTGAGACTATGTTGATATGATGAGACTATGTTCTACCACTTCGATGATGATGATGAGACATTCCTTTTTCATATAGTTCTAGTGTATGTGTATGTTGTAACTGTATAAAACAAGTAAAAATACGAATACAACAACATAAAACAAAAGAAAATACTAGCAGTAGCGTGGGGTATTGGAGTAGTAGTAGCGCTGCTTACCAGTAGCGTTTGTTAGTTGGGCCACGCTACTAGCATTAGCAGTAGCGATTGGCAGAGGCGCGCTACTGCTAGATACAGATAGCAGTAGCGCTAGTTAAAACAAGCGCTACTGCAAAAAAATAGCTGCACCGCCATAGCAGTAGCGCGCCGACCCGCGCTACTAATAGCCAAATAACCAGCGCTACTAATAAGGGTTTTCCTTCTAGCAACGCCATTAGAATTTGGTATCAGGTAGCTCAGTTCCGATCATGTCTATGCCGCCGCCCACCCTGTAGCTTCCGCTGTCGACCGTTACCACTGCGACGCTGGCCATCTACACCGCGCTGCTGCCCTCCCCGTCTGCGCAGCTGGTCGCATCCTCCGGCGCCGCCACCGCCCAGATGCCGGCGCCCTCCACCGCACCACCGGCCGCCGCCTACACCCCGGAGGAAATCACCGGGGTCCTCAATGACCTCGTCACAGCCGTCCAGGGGATTCGACTGTACATGGCCAGCCCCTACGGGCCGCCGCCGCCCTTGCCGCTGACCGCCGCCACCTGGCCACCGGCCCTGCGGCGGTACTCGCCGCATCCAGGGGCCTCCGCGGCGTTCGCTGGGACGTTGCAGCCCCAGCTGCAGCTGCTGCTGCCACCCACTGCCGCCCCACAGTGGCCGCAGTGGCCGGCGCCGGCTCCCGTCACGCCTCCATTGCCCATCGCCGCCCCCGCGCCGCTGTGGCTGCCATGGCAGCCGCCGCACCAGGCGGCCTTCGCCGCGCTCGCCAGACCACTACAGCAACCGTTGCAGCTGCCACCCATCGCCACCATCGCCCAGCCCTGGCTGCAGTGGCAGCCGCCGCTCCTGGCGGCCTGCGCCGCGCCCGGTGCTCCACCGCAGCAGCCGCTGCACCAGCAGCAGCCACCGCCGGTCAGCTCCCGTCCCGCATGGACCGCACCGGTGGGAGTCCCGCTTCACCAAGTCCAGTCCCCGCCGTCGCCGTCACCGTTTTCGTCTTGGATCGCTACCCGCCACGTGTCGGCGGCGGTGAGGCTGGAGGCTACTGCACGCGGCCTCCTAGTGCGTCGGCGTGTGCGGGAGATGCGTGGTCTGCAGCTGTCGCTCCTTCAAGTTGCCCTTCGCTGCGCAAAGGACCTCGATCTCATCCACTGCGTCGGGGATCTTGGGCATGCGGTTTCCCCCACGGGCGACGAGCATGCTGCTTTCCCCGCGGGCAGCGACCTCAAAGTCTGCGACATCGGCTGTTGGGGGACGCACCCCTCCTCGTCATTCTCCATCACAAGCCCTCCACTCTTCCCTGTGCGGTGCAAACCAACAGTCGTCCGACAGGGAGAAGACATGGTGTCACCAGCAGCAGCGCACCGCGTAGCACCACTGCATTCCGCCATCGGCCGCCGCGAGGGCGCCTCCGCTGGTCACTCTTGCGACCACTTCCAGATGGTCAGACACATGCACTCCTTTTGTCCAGGGGGTGTCCATGGGATCCAGATGGTTGTACACGTGCACATCCGACGTACGGATGGTGTCCACTTTTTGTTAATGGGTCCAAAATAAAGCGTACCAGTCCATTTTCAGGTTGAGAATAATAAAACGAGCCGAGATGTAAAAGGCTTGTTTTTAGGTGTGAGGTTTGTGTTGCCTCGAGTCATGGTTATAAGTTGGTTAGGCTGCAGCTCGAGGACAAAGCTGCATGTCCAGGTGGGATGTAGTGTTAGATTACGTAATGGGCCTAATGGGCCCATTAGTCTTAGGGTTAATTAGAGATAAGGCTTGCTTGCTTAGGGGTCAAGTAAGCCTTGCTTGGGAGTCAAGTAAACCTCTCTATATAAAGAGAGGAGATGTATCAATTTAATCAAGCAAGAATTAAGAAGGAAATCCCTTACCTCTTGCCCGATCGTGGGCAAAAAAGCCCCCGGCCGGTCCTCTCGCGCCCTCCTTCTAGCAGCGCCATAACATTTACACATCAAACAAAATCTGGGCCAAAATCATGAAGTTCCTGCTCAACCATACGTTCAGGTTAGAACTGAAACCAGACATCAATGATCTGAAAATACCTATAAGACGCTGCGGCATGGCTGAGACTGACGGTTCCAGATACTATGAGTACCAGACGGCATGGCATGGCTGAGATGTATTATAATAGTACCTGACCAACAGTTCCACAGATAAACACATGACTAGGTGCAAATATACTACCTTTGTTCCTAAATATAAAACGTTTTTGTAAGAGTAAGAAACAACCTTCTTTTATGCCAAACATATATACTATCGTTTCAGAAATGCACTCCACATTTCAGTTGAATAACTTTTTAAACATGAAAGATCATAAACGCTAGCAGGCTTATGTTTCCTTGCAGTTCGACTTCTGCTGTTTCAAATGACAAATGTGATGTCATTTTATGGCAGTCTGAAATGACTCATTTTACATAATCATTTTAGCTGCAATGATGTAAACTCTATTTGCCAAAATTCATAGCACGATGGTAGTCAGAAATTCATATGAATAAGGCAATGCTCTAAACTCTGTTTGTTGAAATTCGTAGGGAGGTGTATATGCCTTTGCTTACCTACCATGCATTAAAATATAGGAGGCTGGTTCAGACGCGGCGGTGATTCTTACTTCTGTGACGGTATATGGCCGGTCGCTTGATTCCTCGGTACTCCTATGTAAATTAATATAAGAGCGTTTAGATCACTACTTTAATATTCTAAACGTTCTTATATTAGTTTACGGAGGGAGTACTTTGTACTGCATGAGAGGATATTTATAGGGAAAATTCTGAGGGTCATCATTACATCTACTCCTCCGATGCATGAGGCGATGCAGCAGCGGAAGCAGCACGAGCCAGCAGTATGTGGCAGCGGTGGCAACGGAACATCCGCACGAGCCAATAGCGTACTGTCCACAGCTGCAAGAAGCTCCTGCACAAGGAGCAAAATAACACATTATACGCAACCAAAATTTATTAGAGCCATGCGCCAACGGCATAAACTTCTCGATCAAGTGAACGCACGACGAGAGGGCCGCTGGGGGAACGGATACGACAACCAAGTAATTGGGCACTACGGGCACCGAGTAGCCCCGTGGAGCACGACCATCGCGGACCCGGATGATGGCGCCCGCCGTGGCGTTGACCCCTTAAACCTCCCCAAAGGCGCCGAAGGCCGGGGCGACATCGTCATGGGTCAGCGCCACCGCCCACACGCAGGGGCCACGTACAAGAAGACGGTGCCGGGAGCGCAGCGCGCGGCGGTGTCCTCTGTGATGGACAGCAGGCGCGTGTACCTAGACTTGGCCATCTGCGGTGTCGTGGCAGCCGGAGGTCGAGTTGGATGTGGTGGTGGAGGGAGGAGGATGAGCACGCAAGCAGCAGCGGCGTCCCGGCGGGCGGTCGTGCCGCGGCCTTTCCTTTTCCCGCGTGACGGCCTGGAGGCTGGAGGCCACTAATTTCCCCTCCCCCTCTGCTCTGCCTCTCTCTTTCATGGCTAACACAAGGTGTTGAACAAATTTGTTGTACGTCTGTGTTGTAACCGCATAGGCTAGTCTTCAGGCTTGTACGAGGGGTGGGACTTGCATGCATGCACCTGCGTGTGCCTTTGCATGCCCTGTTTGTCTCTCCTTCTCTTCCATATATGTAACTGTATGGAATGCGATCTGGGTGATCAGGGGCAAATTACTTTCCAGCTCAAGGGACTGGGCGGGAGGCAACTCGGGTGCGGGTCGGGTTTGTAAAGAAAAAACAGAATCAGTAATGGATCGGGAAGGATTGAGGAAGGAGATCGGGAAAGGATCAGAAACATCAAGCGAAGGGGGAGAAAACTGGTGGGGTCGTTTTTATCGATCGATGGGATGGGATGGGAGGAAAGAAACAAACGAAACGAATGAAGACCTACTTACTCACAGCATCTCCAGCTGTTCGGACCGGAGGGCGCATGCCTGGTCCTCGCCGCCGTAGCGGCACCGCCCAGCGTGGCCCCATGTCCAGCCTCCCTCGTGAGAAGCTCCGACTCGGGCTCGCGGAGGTTGCCGCCGCGGTGGCCGGGGTCCAGTGTGCAAGGCCGGGTCTTGGGGCGCGGTGGTGCTCCCCGAAGCCGGACTCGCTCGTGGGGCGTCGCCGACGGTCCAACCTTGGACCTGCCCGTGCCTCGTGGAGGTCCTTCCCGGCCTCCTTCCCATCCCCTCCGGCCACTGGCCCGTCGTCCGCTTGCCCCTACCCGAGCCCCTCGACCGTGGCGCCCGGTCCTGCTCTCCCCACCCGCAGCTCTCCGTTCCGGCCATTTATTGTGCGATTTGGATCCTCCGGGCTTCAGTTCCAGGCCTCGTGGCCGCTCCGTCGTGTCCAGCCGCTCGCGCCATGCTCCCCCGCGGCCGCGGAGCCGGCGGCGGCGGCGCCTGCTCGTCGAGGGGAAACCCTCCGAGCGGGTACCCGGTGGCCAGTGTGGGGAGGATTGCCAGCCCGGCCCGTCGCGTTCTGGATCCGGTCCCGGCTGGGGTAGCCCTGGTGGGCCGGCCCATCATTGCTGGGCCATGTCCCTGCCCTAGGCCCACCGCCTCCGCAGCCAGCATATGGCTGCCCTACGGTTTTCCCCTTCGCCCTCAATCCCCTTCAGCCGCCACCTGCTCTTCCTCGACAGTACCCCTGCTCCCGCTCATGCCTGCGCCCCCTTCCCTTCTCCCCGGCGCCGCTGCCACCTCCTCCTGCTCGCGCTCCTCAGCCATGACGAGGGACTGGGACGATGGGGAGGCCGGGCGCAAATGCCGGCTTGATGACCGCCGGGACGCCCCCCGCCCCTCCCCGGACGCCCTTTGGCGCGAGGAGGACCTCCGCCGTGAGCTGCGGGGCCGGGACCGCGATGCCCCACGCCCGTCTGGCCGGGAGGACCGCCGCGAGGCGCCCCGCTCTCCTGGCCGGTCTGATTGGCGCGGCCGGTCGCGTTCCCCGCTCCCTCGCCGCCACTCCCCCTCCCCCTCGCGTCATCGGGCACGCTCCCCCTCGCCCCGGCACCAGCGCCCCTCCTCGCCCCGGCACCAGCGCCTCACCTCGCCCCGTCCCGCGACTCCGGTCGACGCGGCCCCGTCCTACAAGTACGTCCCCCCCCCCACGCTACCTCGGCTGCTCCGCCGGCTTCGGGGGCTGTGGGTGGAGGACAGCAACAGCGCGGCCGCCAGGGCCCAGCTAAGAAGAAGAAGAGACGGGGTCAAGGGCGTGCCGCTCAGAATCAAGCCGGCCACGTGAATCCCTCGCCTGCGGCTCCCGTGTCCGACGCCACCCGGCCCACCTGCTTCAACTATGGCACGGTTGGCCATTCTCAGGTTAACTGCTCCAACTCCGCCTGCTGCTACATCTGCAAGGATCCCGGCCACCCCGCCCTGCTCTGCCCTGACAAGCCGGTCCCCGACAAGCTGCGGATGTACGGGCATGGGATTGAGGGGTTGGGGTTCTTCCATATCGAGGTCCCCGATGACTCGCCCCGCCCCCTTCCCTCTAGGCCGTGGTCACGGTGATTGATGGTGTGGCCTCCCCCGAGATGATCGAGGCGGAGCTCAACCATCTATACCGCCGGCAGTGGGAGTGGGCGGTCACCCCTATCTCCGGCACCGAGTTCTCTGTGGTCTTCCCCGACGCTCTCAGCCACGGATACGCCACACGCAGTGACCAAATCACTCTCTCCCTCAACAAGCTGGTCGTCGACATCTCCGAACCGATCCTCGACCCGAAGGCTGTGGCCGTCCTTGACACGGCATGGATCCTCATCTCCGGGCTCCCGGACATTGCGAGGTCTGAGCGTACCATCCGTCGCATGTCCCGGATCCTGAGGAAGGTGGTGGTGGTCGATGAGCTCTCCCTCCGCAAGGAGGAGGAGGTTCGAGTCAAGGTCAAATGCCTCGATTCAACCAAGCTTCGTGCCACGGTCCGGGTTTTCTTCAATGATCAAGGGTTCGACGTTCGCATCGCCTCCGAGCCGCCCAACCATGTTGGGTGTCTCCGCGCCTCCGATGACGGTCCTCCTGGTGGCCACCCAGGCCCGCAAGATGACTACAATGGTCGCCACCACCCCCGCCCGACCACTCTGATGATGATGACGGATCGGAGGACAGCCCCTCCCGCTCCTCCTCGCCTCGGCCCCCACCCTCTTCCTCGACCCTGGGTGGGTGGCAGACCGGGAGGTCCCTCGCCGCGCTGCCGGAGGGGTTGCTTCCGGTGCCTCTGTCGCCCCTCGCCGAGGACACTGAGCCTAGCGACACTTCCAGTGTGCGTCTCGTGGTCATCCCCGCCTCCTCCCCGCGCTCGCCGGTCGCTCAGCCGGTGTCCTCCTCTGCCCTGCTGCCGACGTCACAATCTGGGGACCCTGCCGCCTCCCTTTGCGCGTCTGGGTCAGTCTTGCCACTCGCGCCCATCGACACTCAGACCGTTTCTCCGCATCCTGTGACGCCCCCGGCCCTGCCGCCCGTGGTCTTGCCTTCGTCGCTGCCCGAGGTGGTCACCCTGTTTCCCTCTTGGCCTCCCCGTCGGCCACCACGACCCCACCACTGGGGGCGGCTTCCCCGCCGGCTTCACCTCGGCGTGCTTCCTCTCCCACCCCCAGGTGCGTGGTGGGTGCGGGCTGGACGCCGCCTTGGCGACTCTGCTGGCTGCTCCGCCTCACTCCTCGACCTACGCTAGGCGGGGCCGCTCAACGTCGACCCCAATGACGTCGTCTCGGCGCAGCGCCCGCATCGACGCCTCGCGACCCGCGGGCTCCCTGGCCCTGCCCATCTCCGAGCGGGCTGAGCTCTGCGCTGCGGCGCGTAACCTCGAGCCAGGTACTCTAGTCATTCCTGCCAGTTTCACTACGTGTTCGTTCTCTGCTTTGGAGTCTATTCCTCTCGGGCATCTCGCCAAAGTCGCGGCAGATTCTGATATAGTGTTTATGGGGGAGGTCGATCCCCCCTTAGTCCAAATCGCGGCTATCCAGGCACGGGAGGTCCTCTATGGGCGGTTGGCCGAAACCCGTGCCCGCTTTGCTACTCCCGCATCCGGGGCGGGCAGCCCGCCCCCCATACCATACGGGCAGGCCGCGCCCGCCCCCTGGAGATCCACGGCTGCACCTGGTCTCGCACCGCCGCCCTTCGTGCTCAAAGCGCCTCCCGTGTCTTGGGGTCAAGTAGCCCCTCCATGGTGGCTTAATGCGGACCCTTTTTTTGAACATCCGCGGTTTCGGCCAGGATGGCCAGCGCCGCCAGCTCATCGAGTACATGCGCGATGAGCGAATCGACATTGTTGCAATTCAAGAGACCATGCGAACTGAGTTCACCTTGTCTGAGCTTGGCCGCCTTAGTCCCCACCTGTTCGCCTGGCACTGGCTCCCTTCTAGTGGGATTGCCGGTCACTCTGGTGGCATCCTCTTAGGTGTCAAGGATGCCACCTTTGAGGTGGGTAGCATGGACCGGGGGGAGTTCTTTGTCAGCATGGAGATTTTCGAGAGGGCGCTGAACTTCAAATGGGAGATCATCATAGTCTATGGCCCTGCCGAGCACCGCCGGTCGGCGACATTTCTTGATGAGCTTAGGAATAAGGTTTCTGCCGCCCGCCTACCGGTCGTCGTGGGCGGCGACCTCAACCTCCTCCGATTTGCGGAGGACAAAAACAACGACCGAGTGAACTTCCCATGGATGTGGATGTTCAAGGACTGCATCGCTGACCTCGCTCTGCGGGAATTACATAGGATTGGTGCCAGATTCACCTGGACCAATCGCCAGGCCGACCCGACCCGTTCTGTCCTGGACCGCGTCCTGGTCGCGCCTGAGTGGGAGTTGCGGTGTCCTCTTGCCACCCTTCGTGCCATTACTCGTAGTGGCTCGGACCACGTTCCCCTGCTGCTCTCTTCTCAAGATGAACGCCCTCCCGTCGCCCCCAGGTTCCGCTTCGAGACGTTCTGGCTCAACCAGAACGGCTTCTCGGAGGCCATCCATGCCCGGTGGTTGGAGGCCCGCAGCTCCCCCCACCGGTCCATCTCTGCGGTGGATGATTGGTATTTCTGCGCCAAGCGCTCTCGCCAATTCATGAAGGGCTGGGGTGCCAACTTAGGGCAGGATCTCCGAGACCGCAAGCAGGCCCTCCTCACCTCTATCCAGGCGCTTGACCTCCAGGCTGACTCGATCGGGCTACCCGCTGACGAGTGGATGCAGCGGTACGACCTCGAGGATCAGCTCACGGTCATTTATATGGACGAGAAGGCTTACTGGCGTCTCAGGGGAACCCAAAAGTGGGTTCTCAAGGGGGACGCTAACACCGCATACTTCCAGGCCATCGCCAATGGTCGTCGTCGCCGCAATACCATCCGACTTCTGTGGGATGGTGAGACCCTCCTGCAGCGCCCGGCCGAACTCCGCGCTCATGTGGACGGCTTCTATAAAGACCTTTTTACGCCCCCCCCCCCCGCATGGGGGCTTGGCTCTTGCTCCTACCTTCTGGGTGGGCGACCAATGTGTGTCGGACGCGGAGAATGAGGCCCTCACGGCTCCATTCTCGGAGGAGGAAGTTTGGCTTGCGATTAAAGGCATGAACTCGGCGTTCGCCCCGGGGCCTGATGGCTTTCCAGTTAAGTTCTTTCAGACCTTCTGGCACACTATCAAGCCGGAGATCATGGCCCTCTTTGAGGAGTTCTATGTGGGCTCCATTGACCTCCACCGCCTTAATTACGAGATTATTACCTTGATCCCCAAGGACCCGGGTGCCGCTGACATTCGCCAGTTCCGTCCCATTACGATGATCAATGTGATCTTCCGCATCCTCACAAAGGGGTACGCCAATAGGGTGGCCCCTTTGGCTGAACGCATCACTCACCCAAACCAGTCCGCCTTCATTCAGGGGCGCTATATCCTTGATGGGGTCTTGGTCTTCCACGAAGTCCTTCACGAGGTCAAATCCAAAAACCTCAAAGCAGTGTTCCTGAAGATTGACTTCCATAAGGCATACGACATGGTTAGCTGGCCCTTCCTTCGGGAAGTATTACTTCGGAAAGGCTTCGATGATTGTTGGGTCTGCCGGGTCATGCAGTTGGTGTCATCCGGCCACACCGCGGTTAACATTAATGGCGAGATCGGCCCATACTTCCCCACCTTCTGTGGGGTTAGACAGAGGGACCCCTTCTCTCCATTCCTGTTCAACATGGTGGTTGATGCCTTGGCTTCCATCCTGGATAAAGCCAAGGCCGCCGGCCACATCCGCGGCATCACCCCGCACCTTGTGGAAGGAGGGGGTGTCTCCCTCCTCCAATATGCCGATGACACCATCATTATGTTGCAGGGATCAGAGGCTAAGATCGCGAACATCAAATTTGTCCTACTCTGCTTTCAACATCTATCGGGCCTCAAAATTAACTTTGCTAAAAGCGAGGTGATGGTCTTGGGCTACCCCCCCCCTCTGAGAGCCTAAATATCGCTAACCGCCTGAACTGTCGGCTTGGGACCTTCCCCACTTCTTATCTGGGGATCCCCATTAGTGACTCGCGCCTTACTGTGGCCGACCTCCGTCCCTCGGTCCACAAGCTGCAACACCGTATTGAGCCTTGGCAGGGCTGGTGGCTATCTAAGGCTGCCCGCACGGTACTCATCAACGCGTCCCTCTCCAGTCTTCTCCTATTCATCATGAGCTTCTACAGCCTCCCCAAAACACTCCACCACGAGATTGGCTCGGTCCAAGCTAAGTTCTTCTGGGCTGGCGAGGACGGGAAGCAGAAATACCACATGGTCAGCTGGCCGGACATCTGCAAGCCCTCGGACCAGGGCGGTCTCGGCATCATGTCCTCCAAACGCATGAACCTGGCCCTCCTCACTCGCTGGCTATGGCGCATTACAAACGGCGATGGTGGCTTGTGGCTGCAAATCATCCGTCACAAGTACCTGCGCGACCAGCCCCTTGCTTTCTGCGTCAGGTCGGGTGGCTCTCAGTTTTGGCAGTCTGTTGTTCAGCTCCTCCCGGTTTTGCGCATTGGGACTTCCATCGTGGTTGGCACCGGTTCGGCCACGCTTTTCTGGTTTGACCGATGGGCAGGTGATCGCCCCTTCGCGGCCCGGTTCCCTGACCTTTTTTCCATAGCGGTCGAACCCAGGATCTCCGTCGAGTCGGCCCTTATTGACTTTGGGCGTCTCGCGTTCCGGCGGCCATTTGGGCCGCCGGAGGTTGCCGCTTGGCATGAGCTCCTTGACACGGTGGCCCTCCATGAGCCGGACTTATCGCAGCACCTCGACGACCGCCTATCTTGGCGTCTCGAGCCCTCGGGTCGCTTTTCCACAAAGTAACTTTACTGCGCCATCGCGCACGCTCCCGGACCAAGCGTCCTCGACTCTATATGGTCTATTCGTGTCCCCCTCAAGATTAGAAACTTCATGTGGCAATGGATCCGTGGCCGGCTCCCCTCGGGTGTGGAGGTCCTGCGGCGCCAGGGTCCCGGTGATGGTATCTGCCCTCTATGTGGGACGGCAGAAACCTCGAATCACATCTTCTTTTCGTACGTCTCTGCACAGTTTCTTTGGGTCTGCCTCCGAGAGCTCATCGGTGGCAACTGGTGTCACACCAACTTCCCTGATCTCCTCTCTGAGGTTCAATCCTCCCCCTTGTCCGGCCGCCACATTAGGTGGTTGCTCATTGGGGTGCTTGCCTGGACGCTGTGGACCGTTCGAAATAAGCTTGTGATTCAACGGGTGCCCCTTTGACATGCTACTCACGCTGTGTTCAATTTGTGTGGCTTCTTGCAGCTTTGGCGGCCGCTTAGCCGTCACTAGGATCGCGACGCCATCACCTCCATCATCATCGACCTTCGCTTGATGGCTCTCCGCTTTGCCCCGCCGCTCCCCCCGCCACCTCCCGAGCTGGATTAGATCCTTGCTGATGTATCGAGTGTTGCAATTGTTCCGCCCCCCTTTGTTTATTTTCAGGGCTTGTTGAGCTGTGCCCTCAGCAGAACCCCTTGTACTTCGTGTTGTGCTACTCTGTGTGTGGGTTAACCTTGTGGTACTGTTTGGCTCTGGTGGTTTGCTTTATCTATAAAGCGGGGCGAAAGCCTTTTTTGGTAAAAATCGCCCCCTGGGGGTGAGCCGGCGATTCTTTCAGCGCTGGGGGCGGTTTTGCGCCCAGTCGTCGCCGCCAGTCGCCGATTTTGGCCCACTTTTGAAGGCCCATTTCAGCGAGAAAGGCCCATATGGGCGAGAATAGGCCCATATTCGGCGTGGTTCGCCGTGGCTCGGCGTTCAATTATCAACATAAATATTTTGTAATCACATATTTCATCACAGAAATTTCAAATACTTCAACAAAATAGTATAACAACAAATAGTTCAATACAAATTATATAGTTCAACAAATAAAAACTCATATTTCATCACACGTCGCGCCCGGTGTCGCCCTTGAGCCTCCATTGGTGCTCTATCAGATCTTGCTGCAGTTGATGATGCATATATGGGTCTCGGATCTCCTGACGCATACCGAGGTAGGCAGTCCAGGTTGTCGGTAGCTGGTGATTAACTTGGGCAAGAGGACCCTGCCGGTGGTATGGTTCAGTGTCAAACACTGGCTCTTCCTGCTCGCTCTCAATGATCATGTTGTGCAAGATGATACAGCAGGTCATGATCTCCCACATTTGATCTTTCGACCAGGTCTGAGCGGGGTACCGGACAACAGCAAATCGAGATTGGAGCACACCAAATGCCCGCTCGACATCCTTCCTGCAAGCCTCCTGAATCTTCGCAAACCAGGCGTTCTTGCCTCCAGGCACAGGGTTTTTGATGGTCTTGACAAATGTCGACCATCTCGGATAGATGCCATCAGCTAGATAGTACCCCTTGTTGTACTGCCGCCCATTGATCTCGAAGTTCACCGTAGGAGAATGACCTTCAACAAGCTTGGCAAAGACAGGAGAGCACTGCAGCACATTGATGTCATTGTGAGTTCCTGGCATACTAAAGAAGGAGTGCAAAATCCAGAGGTCCTGTGTGGCCACCGCCTCAAGTACCACACTGCAACCGCCTTTGGCGCCTTTGTACATCCCCTGCCAAGCAAATGGGCAATTCTTCCATTTCCAATGCATGCAGTCGATGCTTCCAAGCATCCCAGGAAATCCTCTTGCTGCATTCTGTGCTAGGATCCGAGCAGTGTCTTCCGCATTGGGTGTTCTCAAGTATTGCGGTCCAAACACTGCCACCACTTCCCGACAGAACTTGTAGAAACACTCTAGGCTGGTCGACTCGGCCATGCGCCCATAGTCGTCGAGTGAGTCACCGGGAGCTCCGTATGCAAGCATCCTCATTGCTGTCGTGCATTTCTGGATGGAGGTGAATCCAAGTGAGCCGGTGCAATCCATCTTGCATTTGAAGTAGTTGTCGAACTCCCGGATGGAATTCACAATCCGGAGGAAAAGCTTCCTGCTCATCCGATAACGGCGCCGAAATGTTCTATCGCCGTGAAGTGGAGCATAGGTGAAGTAGTCGGCGTAGAGCATGCAGTAGCCTTCGAGACGATGCCGGTTCTTTGCTTTCACCCGCCCCGGCGCCAAGCCACCTCACCGCGGCTTTTCATTGCTCGCCAGCAGCTGGGCGAGGGCGGCGAGCACCATGAGATGCTCTTCTTCCTGGACGTCGGCCTCGGCTTCCTCCTCCAGCAGCGCGGTGAGCACTTCCTCGTCATCCGAGTCCATCGCCGAGGCAGGCAAATCGCCGAACACCTTGCGCGCGGTGGGCGTGCACCCGCCGCTAAATTGCCCTTCTGCGGCCGGAAACGGCGGCCGGAAATGCCCAGCTGGTGTCGGAGGGGCTGCCGCGGCGAACCCATGCTATTTTTCCGGCGGGGAATGGCTATCTACCGGTGAAGGGCGGCGGGGCGGCGCCGGGATATACCTAGTTGCGGCCGAGTGCGCGGGGGGTGGGAGGCGGTCGGGGAAGAAAATCTTGACTTTTCACCTGACGGCGTGGGCCAGCCGTGCTTTTCCCTTGCGCCGGAGCCCCCAGGCGCCCCCAGCGCGCCGGGTTCGGCCTGCGGCCGCCGGGCGAAGAAAAGGGCCGAACCGGCGCTTTTCATCGTCCTGGGAGCGCGACTGGACCGTTTTTTGGCGCCGACGCCGAAAAAGTCGCCTGGGGGGGCCTGTTGGGGGCGCGGCTGGAGATGCTCTGAGACTTTAGAAGAAGAGATAGGTATATAAATGCTTTCATGATGAGGTTTATTTGTTTCCAAAAAAACCGTTATTTGTTTTTCAGAAAATCCGTTATTTGTTTCCTAAAATAAATTGCATTAATAAGAGAGATCCGTTGATTTGGATAAATTAAGAAAGTTTAGTCCGTGATATTTTGTACGTTATGAACGTGCTGCTTTGCTAAAGAAATGTAGAGAAAAATAAACCAATGCGTAGAGTGGTGGTGGCAGGGAAAATGAAAAAAACCAGCGAAATAAAACGGATGAAAATAAACCATGGATGCTATTCACCAACTCAGACATCTCTACTCCTAATGGAGGAGTTGGTAGCCTGGTACGCCGGTTTATTTTCGTCTGGTTTCTTTCATCCCATGTCCCACCACCCTCTCCCACTGGTTTTCTTATTCATTGGTTTATTTTCTTGCCACTCTTTTTTTCAAGAAATCAGCACTTTCCTAACGTACAAAAGATCACGAATATAATTTTCTTAACTTATCCAAATCAACCGATCTTTCTCATTAATGCAATTTGCTTTAGAAAACAAATAATAGATATTTAGGAAACAAATAATAGATTTTTAGGAAACAATTTGCTTTCCTAACGCACTCGCCGTCGATCGAAGGCCATTGCCCCCACCGATATTTCTCCGCACGTCCTCTTCTACTAGTTTTCTTCAGCACATTTTTTTCCTTCTAACCGCGTCGCCCCCGCGGGCGGCTGGTCACGACCCACCTCCTCCCCCGCGCGCCTCTCCCTACCCTTCCTCCCTGCCGCCGTTGCCGGCACCCGCTGCGGGCCTGGCCCGGGCGACGCTGGTGGCGGCGGCCCCTGGCCTTTCCCCTCTCGGGCGTCCGCCGGTGCGGGACGGGGTGACCCCGAGCGGTGTCTCTAGGCGGCGGCGGGGTTCCTGGTGCGAGCGGGGCGGACTTTTGGACGGCGGCGGCGCGGTTTGGCGGTGCTCACTCGGCCCAGATATGGGCCTTGGTGGGCCGGCGGCGGGTGGGTCTGCTTCGTGGCTTTCGGGAGGCGGGGGAGAGGCGATGGGCGGCAGGGTGCTGGTGGCGCCACGCCGGCTTGCTGCAGCGTGGCGGCGGGGCTTAGCGGGCCCGTTTCGGGCCTAGCTAGGCCAGGGGTGGCCTGGCATGCCCTACTGCCGCGTCCGGACGGCTACCACGACGGTGTCGGAGGCCCTGGCCTCCCGCATGACGGCGGTGGAGGTGGTTCCCTCCCGCTCGGCTTTGGTGCTGCCTCTCCCTCCGCGGGGCGCCTCTCTTCGGTCCTCTTGGCCTCGTGTTGGTGTTCGTAGTGAGGTGGCGTGGGTGGCGGCGCAACCGCGATGGCGCTTGATGGTGGGCGGCGGTCTGGCTGGTCGTCACCGGTCCGTTGGGCGGTGGGGATTGGAGTGCGGGAGAAATCCTTGCCCGTCTTCGGCTCCGATGCGGTGACACCTGCGGGTGCCACCATTCCTTCCTGGAGGGTGTCGGTGATATCCGTCCCCCACCTCCCTCCGCGTGCCAGGGAAACCCTAGGACATGTCCGGGCAGTAGCGTCGTCGGCGTCGTTTTCCTTCTTGGAGGTGCTGCTTTGTACGCGGTGGTTCAGAGCCTCGGGTTGTGGTGGTTTGTTTCTAGTGGGCGTTGCGGTGACGGGTCATCCGCGCTTTGTCAAGCTGCCGTTGTTGACATTTGATTTTTTCTTTTTTTGGGCTTGATGTGCTGTTCGCCCCAGCGATCCTTGTAGCGGTCCTTGTATCGGTCTTGGTTGCTTAGAAATACAAAGAGGGGAAACCCCTTTTTCCGTAAAGAAACCCACCTTATCCCGAGTTCCCGACCTTCCATCCACATCAATATCATCCCCGCCTCATCCTCCTCGATGCGGTGCCCTAACCCCAGCCGCCATGGCCCACTCGTTGCAGTCCTCCAACCCCGGCCAGAACTCGCTGGCGCTAACCCACGTCTGGGCACTCCTCTGGATCATCGCCGAGTTTTCCCCACTCATCGCGGAGTCCTGCACCCAGCTCTGCGCTGCCAAGGACCACACCGACCTCGCCGTCGCTGTTGCCCGCTGCATGCTAATGCTAACAAAGTAAACCAACGCCCGCGCCTCTGCCACGTCCGGCTCGAACTGATTTACATGGTCACCGAGGCGGTGGGAGACACTACGGCCACGTCAGAACTCAGAATCCATCTTCCTCCATGTCTCTGGCCTCACTGCCGCTACCGCCATGGCGCTACCGCCCCCTCCTCCTCGTCCAAGGCATGGCAGGCGCTGGTGGGTGGCAAGAGGCCGGCCGCCGTCGGAGAGGACACACACAGGGACCATGCTCGAGGTGACATTTATGCTCGCCGCCGCCGCCATAGCACTGGCGTCCTCCTCCTCGTCCTCCTGTGCGACGTTTTTGAAGTGAATTGGCAAGAGTGCGACGTTGTTCGAGCGAATGGCTGTGGTGCGACACATTTGAGCATATAAATAGCCCAGGACCACATGGGATGTTAAATGCGATTAAATTGGTCGTCAACCAAGCCCGCCCGTTTATGTTAGGACATGTGGGTCAAACTTAATTGTTCCTCAAAACAGCTGACCGTGCCCTGCCGCCTGACCGTGTCGGGCCCGCCACTCTGCCCCCCTCACTCTGCCCCCTTCTTCTCCGGTGGCGGCGGATCTTGCATTCTTGGTGGCGGCGGCGGAGCTCTCGTTCTCAACGGCAGAAAATGGTGAGTGAATTCAAACCCTAGTCGCCCTCCCGGGACTCTCTCGGGCCCGTAGATCTCAGCTCGTTTCCTCTGTTTTTGCTTGCGGAATCGATAGGTTGTGAGGGGAGCCCGTGGAGAGATGGAGCCGCCAGATTCAACTTCGAATAGGTAATGCGCCTCTCTCCGATCCAATTTTGCATGCAATTAGGGGGTGGCCTCGTCTGCTCTTTCTCACGGGCTCACACTGTCCGCCACTGACAGAGGGGATGCTGCCGCTCGGACCTTCAAATTGACAGTCAATTTCTTTCCATCAAAGAAAAAATTAGTTGATGGTAGCATACAGAACATTGAGAGAGACACAATTGTTAAATGGGAGGTTGAGTTTATAGAGATTGATCCACAAGTTCTACATAACATGGGAGAGACGGTAGTGAAGAAATGGGTGGAAAAAATTGGGGAGAATATCGTTTGGGGTCCAGAGCAAGAGTATCACTGTTGCGGTTTGATGATTGGAAAGGAGAGTATGTTAGAATAGAAGATGGTGAACAGATTGTTGAAGAAATCGATCGGCAAAACGGCTGGACAAGCAAACGGGCTAATTTTTTGCTGAGCTCGTTGATCTGAACATTTTTTTGAAGGTTGGATATGTGCCATCACAATTGGCTGCGTAGATGGTAGATGATGATTAGGCTACACAGAGGCCATTGATTCCCATGTGTACTGAACTTACAGTAATAGCCGAAGAGGGACAGGTGAATGGAACTGAAACTAAAACTGCAGCAATTGTTGATTGCAATGTAGTTGAATTAGATGAGCCTACTGATTTGGTCATTGCACCAATGCCTGACATTGAGATGGCCAAACTTTTTGGCATTCCAGTCGATGACAGAGATAATCAGGAGAGGGGCGAATCTAGTTTGCCTGCTAATGCTGATGAAGAAGTAGATGGACAGTTGATGGAACAAGCTGTAGATGAAGTAGATGATGCACATGATGATGAGCTGGTGCATGTGTATGACAAAGAGAACCCTGTCATTGAAGTAGGCAAGTTGTTCCAAAGCATGAAGGAGTTTATGATGTGTTTCAAGACTTATGCAGTGAAACATGAGTTTGATGCCAAGACTGTTTGGACTGATAGAAAGAAGTTCTATGCAAGGTGCAGAGGATTTGATGGTAGTGTGAAGCCTTGCAAGTGGTACATATCTGCTAGACTGCAACCTGATGGAAGTACTGTCAGGGTTAACCAAATCCCCAATCAACATACTTGTATTACAAGTTCACAGAGAGTATCAAGCATGACATCACAACTTTGGGTTGCAGAAAAGATCACCCCAATTTTAGCCAAAACACCAAACACTACTGCCAAGAAACTCAAAGTAGACTTGGAAAAGATGTACCCCATTAAACTGAAATATACCACAGTGTGGAAGGCAAAACAAAGGGCAATGAAAAATTTATATGGTGATTGGGAAAATACATTTAGGATGCTTTACAACATCAAAGCAGAGGTGGAAAAGAGGTCACCTGGCAGTGTTGTGGAGATAGATACAGAGGTATCACCCGAAGGTGAAGTCAAGTTCTCCAAGTTTTTTATGGCTTTGAAGCCTTGAATCGATGGGTTCAAAGCAGGGTGCCGTCCATATTTGAGCATAGACTCATAATTTTTGACAGGCAAGTGGAATGGTCAGTTGGCAGCATGCAATGCTCTAGATGGACACAACTGGATGTTTCCTATTGCTGTTGGCTTGTTTCAGTCAGAAACAGAGGCTTCATGGACATGGTTCATGATCCAGTTAAAAAGATGCCTAGGGCCAGTGTCACCTTTGGCTATACACACAGATGCATGTAAGGGGCTTGAAAATTCAGTGAAAAATGTTTTCCCACATGCTGAGCAGAGGGAGTGCTTCGGTCATTTGTGGATGAATTTGATCAAAAAATTTAGAGGAGAAGAATTTGGGCGCATGTGGCCAGCAGCAAGATCTTACACTAGACAGACACACAAATATCATCTTGATAAGATCATGGCAGCATGTGATGAGTTTGGTCCATGGCTGAACACCTACCATTCTTTGTTATGGTACAGGTTAGCATTCAACACTGCTATCAAGTGTGACCACATCAACAACAATTTGGCAGAGAGTTTCAACAACAAGGTGAAGGAGTTAAAAGATTTGCATGTGCATGACATGGTTGACCAAATCAGGATCATGCTCATGCGGTTGTGGGAATTGAGAAGAAGGATAGGTGATTGCCTGCAAGGTGATAAGCTTCCAGCAGTGGTACAACAGGTGGTCAATAAGAGCAGAAATCTTTCACATTTGTTTGTTGAAAAATCTTCACCTTGGGGTGCTGAAGTTAGAGATAACAAAACTGGAAGGAGACATGTTGTTAACACTGAATTGCATGATTGCACTTGCCTCGAGTGGCAACACACTGGTAAACCATGTGAGCATGCCATTCTTTTCTTAGCATCCCAACCGAAGATAAACATGCACCCATACTTGCATGAATATTATTCGGTAGCAAGATTTAAAGCTGCATATGCTACTCCAATTCCACCACTTACAGATCAGTCTCGGTGGCCTGAACTGGACATTGAATTTTCCATGTGTCCTCCCTTGACGAAAAGAAAGGCTGGCAGGCCTAAACAGAGTAGATTTAAGGCATGGTTTGAGAAAGGTGGGAGTAGTAAGAAGGGAAAGAAAGATGGAAGCCAAAAGGGCACAGAAAGGTAACAAAAACAGATGCAAGTTGTGCCAGGAACTTGGGCACAGAGTGGGATCTGTTAAATGTCGTTACACTCCTGATAAGCCAAAGTATGTTCTTGTTTATTTGTCTGTGTTTTGATTTGGTACATTTTTCCAGTTACTATATCTATAACATTTTCCCAATGGCCAGGAGGAAGCGAGCGAGTCAGCCCCTTGTTGTTGAATAGTGTTGCCCAACAAAAAAAGCAAGAGCCAATGGCGGTAGAAAGAAGAGAAGTGTGCTTGAGCCTGAGCAGACTGAAGAAAATCCTGCTGCAGTCAACATTCAGACTGAAGAAACTGATGTGGAGGTGCACACCGAAGAAACTGAAATTGCAGTCAACATTGAGACTGAAGAAATTGCTCTCGAGGTTGAAACTGAACCTGAGCGTGTTGAGGTTCAGACTGAAGAAACCCATGTTGAGGTTCAGACTGAAGAAACCCATGTTGAGGTACACATCGAAGAAACTGAAACTTCTGTCAACATTGAGACTGAAGACACTGATCACGAGGGTGTTGGCGAGGTGTTGAAAAGACCAGTGAAGAAAACCAAGATGATTAGTGAACTTGTGTGTGTAGTAGAACCAAAAACAAGAAGTGCTAAGGCAAAGAAGGGCACACGACATGGTAGGAAGAGGTAGAACAGAGAACAGTTTGAAAATTTGGGGCATGTAATAATATTTGTAACTTGGTGCGTACTGGTAGTCACTATTCTATTCGTACCTTGTCTAAAACAGCCAAATAAAATTCAAATTTAAATTCAAATTTGGGCTCAAATTTGAATTAGGGATGGGGTATTGATGTTTTAATGCTATCTAAAGTACCTCAACTGAAATATGTTTGCTTGCTAATCATTCCGATCCCTTTTCGTAAGTTGAACTCATAGTCATGAAAAGTGTGTCTCAAATGACCTCCAAAGATAGGGTAAACGGCCTCAAATTTAAGCAAGTTTTTTGGAACCTTCTCTAAACCATCCAAATAATTTTTCTACACATCTATTCTACCTATATAGTGTAAATATAAAGTCTCACTATTTATTAAATTAAATTTCTATTACTTTCTTTTCTTTTTGAAAAAACAAGGTTTAATAGAAAAATATATATATAACAATTTTAAAACATGAAAATGAGAAAAGTAAGTTAAGATCTTTCTTAGTCAATCCAAAATGAAGTTTAAAACACTTTTCATTTTCAAAACCCCCACCTACTCTCGGGTGCGCACTACTCTCTCCCTTGAACTCCATACTACATTGTCCGAGGAATGGCAATTTTGTGAAGGGTTTTTCGTAAAAATATATGTAAACCATATTTATATTTTTTTCTTGTTACTATACGACATAATAAGACTATGTGCGCAAGTTTCATATTTTTTTGATTTTTTTAATTAGTTATGCTCAACCCTAATCAGTCAAAACCCCTCAAAACCCCTCTCAAAACCCCTCAAAACCCCGCACACTTCCGGGTCGTCGATCATTGTGTGTGGACGGTTGAGATCAGGCGCTAGGGTTAGCTACAGTGTGCATCGATCCGCATGAGACGCGCTGATTGGTTGGATCGGTGGGGTTTGGATCAGCCTCTCTCGTTGGGGCATCAGGACCGTTCATTTGAATCCAACGGCAAGAGTTGACGCGGTGCATGGACCAAGCCTACGCAGTGCCCTTTCCATCGTTGCATGCGTGCCCGTGCCTGTCCCGCCTGCCCGCCCGCAGCATGCATGCCCGCCCTCGACGTAGCCCTGCTCCGCCACCTCCAACGAGCAGTAAGTTGTCGCATGCCTACCATTACAACCGATGCAGCGTCGCATCAAAGCCAGCCCGATGAAGACAACCAAAAAGCCAATGCTGCATGGCATGCCGTGCATGGCGTGCTCCTCTTTGATGTGGGTCTCGATGTGGTATCAATGTGGGTATCGATGTGGGTATCGATGCAGTTCAAACGGCGTGGTGCCCGTTACAAGATGTGCAAATGAAGCCCTCCACGTCCATTATTGTCACGTCTCCCATCGACCGAATGTTTCCCTCTAGCTGGCCCTAGCAAGATGGGCTACGACATGAATGCACGGGCGGCACACGCAGAGAACCCGGGGCAGGCGTGTCCCCTTGACCCACGATGCCACAGACGCGTGCGGGATCCCGTCCCCCTTGACCCGCGACCGGTGGCACAGAACCGTCGCAGCCCATTTCCCACGCTCGTGTACACACTTCCATGGGGCGCTACCAAACGCCGCCCTTCCATTAATTCTACCCAGTGAAACCACTCGAAGAAATCAAAAACCACGCCGCTCTTGGGCTATTTAAGCCGGGCACTATCGTCTTCCTCTCCCTCCTCATCCATACCCCATCCTCTTCCTCCTCTGCCCTCCTTCTTCCTTCTTCTCCATCAAACCCGATCGAGCCCTCGAGCCACCATGCAGTACAACGCCCCCACCTACCAACTCCCCCCAACCATGCCGGAAAGGCTCTACCCGAACGGAGTGTACGTGGAGAGTACCCTTAGGGTTTGGGCCATCTCAAGGTGGAGGGGCGCACGGGAGTTGACGGATTTCTTCCTTGCAGCCGGCTTCCGCCACCTCCCCCGCGGCTCTCCGAGGATGTACCATGTTGAGGAGGTCACCCACAACGGCGTTGTGGTTGGGATCCTCGCTACATTCACTAACCCATTCGACGCTTTCTACCTCCTCGGGCGAGTGTATTGGGTTGGTTGTGAGTTCATAGCTTTCACCACCCATAACATTTTCACCGACTTCAACTCCATCTTTCCCAACAACGGCGTTATGCACACGCTCCCGTACCCAATCAACAACGACGAGTGAAGGCGCCCGGAGGAGCGAGGTGGCCCATCGTTCACCCGGAGGAGGAGGAGAGAAGAACCTGAAGAAGAACCCGCGTTTGGTGCCCCCAATCTATCATATCGTATCGTATTAGTTTTTAAGTTGTAATCGTTATGCTACTATTATTAAATTGTATTAGTATTTTAAGTTGTAAGGCTATCGTGAAGTTGTAAGGCTATCGTGGAACTATGGGTTGCAATCATTATGCTTCTATATAATCGTTATGCTACTATATATATTGTGTGTTTCGTGCTATTATTTGTAGATTGCTATGGGTTGTTCCATTATTTGTGTATTGCTATGGGTTGCTACGGGCCTGGGTTGCTACACTCCAATCACCACACAGACGATCTTCAACATATTGGCCAAATAATGGGTCATGACCCAAACCATAGACATGCAACTAGGAGCCCCATGCAAACCCACTATGGACATGCAACTAGGAAATGCAAACTAATTTACTTCATGCAAGCATGCAACCCATTTAGTCCATGGAACTGTAGACATGCATAAAAACAAGTAACATTCAGTTTTAGTGCATCAAAAAATGATCCATCACAAAATTTAGTGCAAGAAAAAGGCCAAAGTAAAAACAAGTAATATTTTATTTGCCGAAGTTAGAGGTGGGCTGGTGCCCCTACGCGGGTGGGCTGGTCTCTATTTTGGGCATGGTTATTTTCTCATGGCCCATTTTCTCATGGCCCAACATCTATTCGGTGGCCCAGTATTGTTTTTTACTAGAAGCTGAATTTGGGTGTGTACTCTGTTAACTGAAGAACAAAAACAGAGGAAACAGAGCATGAACACTGAATAGGGCCCCTGAATATCATTACAATAATTCAAGCAAGTTTTGCATCACACGAATTCAAATTCATCTAACAAATGATCCCTGGCTAATTCAAACTACTGGGCACCCCTGAAACTAGCTGACTAACTAACTGAAACTCTAACAAATTCTAGCGATTGATGAACATCAAGTAAACTAAACCCATAGCAATGACACAACCATAAAATGCTCCAGCCATCATATTTGCTTGCTGCTTCAAATCGATCAGATGCTTTAGTTGCTTGCCAATTTTCTTCAATTCACACTTCAGTTCCGCACTGTGCATCATCGGATCGACTCTGTCCGCCAAATTGGGGGCTTGTTCCACGGCAAGCCGCCCCCCAAAATTGAGCTCTTGGGTTGGGGTTGATCCCTCCAATTTCAACCTTTCAACATAGTCATCGAGCCACTCAAAATGCCCACATTTCTTCAGAACCTGAAAAACAGGGGGGGGGGGCGCATGAATCCTAGATCCACCACCCAGATCCACTGCCCTAATTCGAGGAAAAAAGAAAGAAATTTGGAGAAATTAGACCATAGGATTGGTCAAGAACACAGATCTAACCTGCCCCGGCTGTGGCTTGCTCAAACATTTCACAAACTCGCGCCCACGGTTGCCATTTTCTTCCCTCACACAAGTCAAACGCTTGAGAGACTCCATGCGCGGGCAATCGGGGCATCTTGTCAACGGCAGTGGACCATACTGCGTTCATGATTGGCGGGTGGCCGAAGTCGAGCTAGACATCACTCGCCGGCGGCGTGCTTCGTTGCCGGAGCAGAGGAAGAAGAAGGTGGGAAAGGAAAGGGGCAGGGCAAGCAATGGAGGGGGCGAGCTGGCTCGGGCTCATGGCTGGCTCGGGTCGGGGCACGCTGATGAGCATGGGCATGCTTGTGTGGATAAGTTGTGGATCCCACCCGCATGCGAGTAACTGGTGGGTCTCGCGTGTCATTACTCAAATCGCTAACCCCTCGTGTTTTTCATTTCACGCTTAAACAGAGCCATGTCGCATTGGAGCTATTGTTGGCTTCGAAGACATCGCATCACAGCCATTCGCTCGAACAACGTCGCACTCCTTCCAATTCGCATGAAAAACGTCGCACAGGAGCTATTGGCCCTCGTCCAAGACGTGGCTGGCACTGGTGGGTGGCAAGAGACTTGGATCAGGACAAAGACAAGGTGTTCAGGAGCCTCCTGCGAATCAAGGTCTTCCTGCTAGCATCCACACGCCAACAATTTTCTTAAGAGATTTAGATTATTTGTTTAGGTTACACTCCCTCCGTTCCTAAATATTGTCTTTTTAGAGATTTTAAATGGACTATCACATATGGATGTATATAGACATATTTTAGAATGTAGATTCACTCAATTTGCTCCGTATGTAATCACTTGTTGAAATCTTTAGAAAGACAAATATTTAGGAACGGAGGGGGTAATACATAATGCAGAAATCTCAGGTTATAAGGTGCAGCAATAAGTCTTGGTCATATTTTGCATTTTGATTACTGAATTACGAAAGATATGATGCTTGCACCAAATTTCAGTGTCATGATAATTTTCGCTTCACAAAAAGGCTGAAACATTGCTCCAACAACTGTGGTACCTGTTTGCTGGAAGGTTGCAGGCGGTAAGCTCACTTATCACAGGAAAGAAACGGTAAAAATGATTCGTTCAGTGTGCTTCACGAAATTAACTTGCCACTGCAACACAATTTACAATTCATTAGTTTTGAGCGTAAGTTCGATTTTATTGCTGCTTCCTTTATACAGTGATTGTTATATTATTCTCGGTTAGATACAACCATGTTTCTTACATTGTTGTATTATTGGATCAAGATGATAAAGATGTTAGGTCAGTTTGACAACACTGATTTGTATCTGGTAATTCTCAAAGTTGATGTTGAATGTCCATACTAATTAATTGGCTTACCTTTTCCTCTTCCATTTAATTTCCTTCATATTACTTGCATCTTAAATTTCAAGGTTACAAATCTGGCACTGAATGAGACTAGAATTATTAGGATTGAAGGATGCTTCAATGATGCTGTAAGCAGTACGAAACACTTGCAAATGTATGTCTCATCTGTTTAAGCGTGCACTCTGTAAATAAATGTAGACAACTGACACAATATTGTAATAGTGCAATGTTTGAATTAGAAGAAATAGTAGTTTTAGATTTTTTTTGTGTAGTTTTGTAGTATCACAGTTATGAAATAAATATTAGCCTTCCACGAAATTGGTTTTTTTGCGTTGCTTTTTATAATTCAATTCATTTCCTTATTTTATAACATTCAAACAAAATGGCCTGCAGAGATCAATATATGTGACTTAGACTGATTTAATGAGATGATGAAGCATTTGACCTGAGACGAGTGTCGGGAGGGGCTGAGCATGATTGCGACGAGGGTGAGACGTTACTGAGAACGCGACCGCAACCGCTGGAGCGAGGCGCCGGTCACCGTGTCATTGACCGTCTTTGCCCCTGGTGTTTCTGACCCGCCGCTCTCGGTTTTTGGCAGCTTCGATTCCGATTGATCCCCTCTAGAAGCATTCAGGTGAGTGAGCAGCTTACGCTCCACCAATGCAGGCATCCAGAGGTTCGACTGCGTGGGCAGGAGCTCGGTTGATTCATTTATATGCATTTTTTCTGCAACATTGGGTTGTTTGGGTAGTTCGTGCATGTTCATCCTCTGATATGGGTTTTCTTATAATGGGCGCCACGAAGATAGGTTCTTTTAGTCACCACAAATTTTAGTTTTTTCTGCTTACTGTCATGTCCACTTTCTTGTCTGATTAAGCAAATAATAAATGAATCTCTGTGCACAGTTCTACCATTTTTGCACTCACTTGTCACTTATGGGGCCATCTATGTTGATCGTTTGTTCTGCAATTCTGCAACTTAAATAAAAAATGCAGTCTCATGTCATTGTCTTTGCTTATAATGTTTGTAATGCAATCCAATTGTAGTGTCATGTTCCTGCTCCTTTTCATCGTCATGTGAATGGTTGTTCATGTGCTCTTCTTTCCATGCACTAATCGAAGTGTACATGTAGATGCTCAAAATTGCTTATCATCAAATTACTTAGGACGTCGATAACTGCCACACGTGTGGCAGGAAAGAAGACGCACCACACTTCTCTAATGCAAATAGATTGCCACGTCATCGCATGCATGCATGCGAAAATCTTTTTAGATTTTCAGTTTTTAAAATGTTTTATCTCTTAAATGAAAAATTCGATTGAAGATCCATTTTCACCATTAAATCCCTCGCGACGAGATCTTCAAAACTAGATCTCATATCGATATATTTCGGCGAATTTTTTTTTATTAAAAGTTGCCATGTCTATTGCACATGAATTGCCATGATATTTACACTGAAATTGCCATGATATGTTTCAACTATTTTCTTTTACATTTAAAAGTAAATTTTAACATATTATAAAACGGAGAATTAAGAAACTAGACTTGCCATGCATCATAAACTAAAATTGCCATGATACATGCATCTAAAATTGCCATGGTTCAATAAAAAAATATTTTTATGGTCAAAGTACTGGAATTGTCATCAACAAAAAACTAAAATTGCCATGATCTAGAAACTAAAATTGCCACATGGCAACTTTAGTTTAAGCACTATGGCAACTATAGTGTAAACATCATGGCAACTTCTGGGCAAAAAAAAAATTCGTCGAAACATATCAACATGGGGTCTAGTTTTGAAGATCTCGTCGACATGGATTTAATGGTGAAAACGGATTTTTAGTGCGCTTTTTTATTTAGGAGATAAAATATTTTTAAGCCGAAAACCAAAAAGATTTCTGCTGATGTCATCTATTCGTACGTGGCAAAATGAGTGGTGATGGAGGCGTGTGAGCGATATGCAAACGTCCACACGTGTGGGCGTTAGTTTTTTCCGATTACTTAACCTATGTACTGCTTGGACTTGTTTAATTAAAGAAACATCTGTTTAAGTTTAGTATATACTTGTCACGCATCATTTGGATCTTTTGCATTGCCAAGAGTTGTTACCTGAAAGTTCATACATTGTATAATTTGTTGTTATCCTTCTGTGCATGGAGTCAACTTCTGGGTAGTACAATCTAGGTCGACCATGTTGAGATAATCATCATTTTAATCATGATAGCTTACCAAGTTTAATATTTCAGTTCTCCTAAACATAATCTGACTATGACAGCTTATCAAATTTAATATTCTACGCACGGTGAACTTCATCAAATTAGGATACCTACTTGTTTTTATCATTCTATCAGCAACCTAAGCTCTTAGTATATATTAAACCCATTTGTAGTTCAGACCTTGCAAGCTCACCCACATTCTTTCTTTCCGCCTCGGACAAACATGCCGTTGGCCAGCTTGAGCTTGGAGACATCGCGTTGGCGAGCATCGTGGCCAGCACCACGAGGTACTGGTGGAACTTCCACACCACGATACGAGTACATGCTAGAAGAATACTATGATCTGAAGCATGTCATAGCTGGCAGGGTTTGAATGAAACTGAAGGCACTCGCACGTCCAGATCTTGCTAGCTGAGAATATACACATTTCTTTCTAGAGATGCATGGTTAATGGATTTAGGTGCTCCACTTACTCATGGTCATCCCTTATTCCCTTTAAAGGTAGGTTGCTTTATCAAAAAAAATTGGCCATAATCCATGGTGTATCAATTAAGTTTTCTGCTAACCTGTTGGTTTACTATCTCTCTACAATGTGTGAGAGTAATCGTAATTTTTTTTGCCATGATGTATCAAAAGAGAGAAAATAGAAGACAATACACAGTTCTACATGCTGTTCTTTTTCTTAAGGAAAATCTATAGACTCACTACTGGAATCGCCCTATGCGCCGAGTGCCACGGACACTCGGCAAAGGCCCAAAAACCGCCGGCAACGCCTTTGCAGAGTGTCACCTTCGGCAAAAGCCACCCGGCGTACACCTCTTCGGCAAACAGGAATTTGCCGAGAGCCATAACTCGAGCACTCAGCAAAGCCTTTGCCGAGAGCTAAACAGCCCGTCTCGGTAAAATAAAGCAGCTAACGGATAAGTTCGTTAGGTCCAGACATGTGGGACCACGTACACTTTACCGAGAGCCACTCTCGGCAAAAAGAAATACTAGGAGGCTGACACGTGTCACCTCCTGACACCACAGCAACAGGCCGAGCCCCGACTTTGCCGAGAGCCACTCTCGGCAAAGGGAACTATTAGGAGGCTGACACGTGTCGCCTCCTGACATGTGGGACCACGAGAACAGGCCGAGGACCAACTTTACCGGGAGCGCCTCTCGGCAAAGAGAATCACTCGGAAAACTACATATTACCGAGAGCCCCTCTCGAAAACATGGTCGTCTGGGAGACCTACTGTTGTGCCACAACTTTTCCGAGAGTAGCTCTCGGAAAGGAAGGCGACATTGCCGAGACCAGCTCTCGGCAAAGCGATGTAAACTGTCAGCTCCCATGTGGGCCATGCTGTCCTACTGGTCAGGAGGATTGCCGAGAGCAGCTCTCGGCAAAGATATCGTCATTTTTTTTCAAGAATATTTAGGAAGTTATATAAAACTTTTACTGATACATGTGACCAGTGGGACAACATGTCAATTAGAAAGAACACACACAAACAAAAGGATGTTGCATATGCTTTGCCCAGTGTCGTGCTGCAGCTCTCGGTAAAGTACGCAGTAACTGACGGAGCCGTCTGTTGCGGACGGGCATGCCGCGTGGCTCCTCTTTGCCGTGAGCGGCCCTCGGCGTCTGTAGGGTTTGCCGTGCAGTGCCTCTTTGCCGTGAGGCAGTGACAGCAAAGATGGCACTTTGCCGTGAAGCTGGGTTTGCCGAGAGTGACACTCGGCAAAGTTTGCTTTGCCGAGTGTCCGTGTTTTAGCACTCGGCGAAGAGCATTACACCCGGCGTACTTGAAAATTCCAGTAGTGATTGTTTTTTTTTTTTTGTGATGGACTACAGACTATTCTTGCCAAACCGTACAGATCAACTAGGTATGTATTGCATGATTTCATGCTGGTTTCGTTTCTATTCCTTCTGATTATGGTTTACAGTTATCGCGTTGACAGAGGAAACTAGGAATATGGCCTTGAGCTATGCATCAACGTGTATCATTGTCAAACATTTGATCAAGCAACACAAGCTAGCTCTCTACACTCAAAATGAGTTGTTTTGCCATGCATAAGAAGTTGGAGGACCACATTTTTCTTGGAAATTCTGTGAGGCTACTACCCAATTAAGTTCCCAAATTCAACACTAGAATTTCTGTATCTCATCTGTAGTACTTCCTCCGTTCTAAATTACTTGTCACAGAAATGGATGTATCTAGAACTAAATTTTTTCTAAATGCATCCATTTCTACGACAAGTAATTCCGAACGGAGGGAGTAGGTATTACTATGTTGGCAGGTTTTTCTTTCTTCCATAAAATATATGATGTGAAAGTGAGCTTATTTTGGAACATATCTTCAACAAATATTTTTTCGGGAAACATCAAGCTTTATTCAGACATAAACGGCTCTAGCGCGATTAGCCATCAGGCTCGTCACTAGGAAACCGGGAGGAGAGTCCATCCAACAATCAGTCACTCCCAATGTGCTAGCATGCTTTGCACAGAGGTGCGCTGAGTTGTTAGCTTGTCTCAATACATGATGAATATCAAAACTAAGAAAAGTTGAGGCTAGCCCTTCAATTTTGAGAAGAACAGGCGCTATGACAGAGCGCGAAAATTGTCGCAAGTTCCAAAGCTGTACCAGCTCCGGACAATCTACTTCGAGCACCACTCGCGAAGAACCTCGAAGCTTGCCAAAAATAACTCCGTCTCCTAGAGCCAGGGCTTCTGCGATGAGCGGATCCGTGACATGATGGTGCGGCTTGCTCCAGGCAGCAACAAAGGCGGATGAGGTTCGAGCAAGGCCCCCCGCTCCGCTTCTGTTTTCAGTCAGTGAGATGCTAGCGTCTGTGTTGATCTTGAGCCACTCGGGGTCGGGTGGTCTCCAACCATAACCAGGTATGATCCTGGTATGTTCTTCGGAAAGCTCTAACAACATTAGGGCTTCTTGTATCCGCTTCATGGTCTTGCCTGGATGTGAGCTCTCTCTGTCATGTGTTATGTTATTGCGAGAAGTCCATATGGCCCACATGACAGTGATGATCTTCGACCGGTCCCCTTCATTGATGCGTGTGTCACACAAAATATCCTTGCACCAAGTTATCGGATGTAAGTGTGGCAGTTTGACATTGAGCCATTTCCTCACTTCTGTCCAGAAGCTTTGGGCATGGGAACACTTAATGAGAGCGTGCACCATGGTTTCGTCTACACCCTTGCAGATTTTGCATCGGGCCATACTTGCTATATGCCTGTATTTCAGTGTTGATTCGACTGGCAAGATGCCACGAAGAACCCGCCACCAAAAGACGCGGACTTTGGGTAGCACCTTAAGCTTCCATAGCCGAGTCCATAACTGTTTGTCATTCTCAGAAGTTTCGGTAGTCGTCCCTTCCCCTAGAGCCAACTGCTCGTTACGAATCATTAGAGCACGATACGCAGATTTTACAGTATAGGATCCCGACCTCTCATGAGCCCACGTCCAGAAATCGTCGCCACCACCTTGCCGGAGAGGTATGTTCATGATTGCATCAGCATCCGGTGGTGTGAAATTACTCCTTATAAGATCAACTTTCCGGCTCTAGTTGTCTGTATCGATAAGGTCTGTGTCGGTGTCAAAACCGGCGGATCTCGGGTAGGGGGTCCCGAACTGTGCGTCTAGGCGGATGGTAACAGGAGACAAGGGACACGATGTTTGTTACCCAGGTTCGGGCCCTCTCGATGGAGGTAAAACCCTACTCCTGCTTGATTAATATTGATGATATGGGTAGTATAAGAGTAGATCTACCACGAGATCAAGGAGGCTAAACCCTAGAAGCTAGCCTATGGTATGATTGTTGTAATGTATGTTGTCCTACGGACTAAAGCCCTCCGGTTTATATAGATACCGGAGAGGGCTAGGGTTACACAGAGTCGGTTACAATGGTAGGAGATCTACATATCCGTATTGCCAAGCTTGCCTTCCACGCCAAGGAAAGTCTCATCCGGACACGGGGCAGAGTCTTCAATCTTGTATCTTCATAGTCTTGATAGTCCGGCGGACATTGATAGTCCGGCTGTCCGGACACCCCCTAGTCCAGGACTCCCTCAGTAGCCCCCGAACCAGGCTTCAATGACGATAAGTCCAGCGCGTTCATAGTCTTCGGCGTTGCAAGGCGGGTTCTCCCTTCAAATTCCATGTACCTGCCGAACAGTGTCCGGCTTTATCTTGAATACTGTGCTCCTCGGCTTCTACACCAAATAAAGGCCCTCTTCCACGCGTCGCACGAATGCGAAAAGCCAGGGTGTTTCTTGCATTCCACCCCCCCAATTGTGCGAGTCGGCCGCCTATAAAAGAGGCAAGATTTCAGATCCAAACCACACCATCTTCCTCCCGCGAATACTCCATCGAAGCGCCTTTGACCTAGAAATCCATTCCACCATGGATCGTCACCACAGCTCTTCTTCGCGCGCTCCCAGCCCACCGCCGGGGAGTTGGAGGAGGTGCTCTATTTCGCACAACGAGCTCGAGAAGCTCCAAACGGGGGGATTCCTCCCTCCGGCCATTATGATCCCAGTCCGGGCCGGACTGGTTACTTATCAAGGTGGGAGACAGGCGGAGGACACTCCAAGCCCCAATAAGGGGGAGCGAGTATGTTTTGTCCTTTATCTGACGAGGGGACTCGGATTTCCAATACATCCGTTCCTCCGCGGGCTCCTGAAGTTCTACGGACTCCAGCTCCATCATCTTACAACCACCTCTGTGCTGCATATCACGGGCTACGTAGCTCTTTGCGAGCTATTCCTGGGCATTGAGCCCCATTTCGCATGGTGGAAGAGGCTGTTTTGCCTCGTACCCCGTTCTCACCAGGGGTCCATATATCAAGTGGGCGGCGCCGAAATATGGCGCATCGCCGGGACCGGATACCTATCCGGCACTCCCAAGAGGGCGTCCGAAGACTGGCCCTCGGAATGGTTTTATATAGAAGACGCTCCGCTGCCAGACCCAGTCCGGATCGGCCTCCCGGAGTTTAGTGCTGCTCCCTTGAAGAAACGCCTCAGCTGGCGCCCGCGGAGCCCCCGATTGGAGGAAGACAAGAGCGTCCATTACTTGATGGGCCGGATAAGATTAATGGCTCATTCCGGCTTGACCATGATCGGAGTCATGGCGACATGCATCAAGCGAGGGGTACAACCACTGCAATACAGAGGCCACCCCATGTGGGATTTTAACGGGGAAGACGATGCTACCCGACATGGCCGCAAAGGGCCGGATTCGACCGAGGATCTGGTGAAGATCCTGTCCAGTCTGTACAAGGGGGAGAAGGAGGATTTCCTTCGAACGAACCCTTTGAATGGGTTTTCCATGATCAACCCCAGAGGATGGGTAAGTGAACACCTTGAAGGGCCCAGCCCATGCTTTCGAAGTTTATGCTTCTTACATTATGTCTTCGGCGCAGGGTCTACGCCAGATTGTGGAGGACATGGTAAGTCCTGCTCCGCAACCCGAGGATCCAGAAGGATCCCTGGGTCCGGCCTCCGAAGAGGACCCGGATATCGAGGTGGAGCTGATCGACGGGGTGTATCACCAGCTCAGCATAGACAATGCTTTGGTCGCCATTACGGCGGACTACCTCGGACTAAGTTCGGCTTCCCAGGTGACTGCGACCGAAGTCCGGACACCATTATCTCATCCCTGCCCATTTCTGACCTTCGCGAACGATGGTATTTTGCAGGAAGCGCCTTTACGGCAGGAAGCCGAGCCCGCGGCGGCCGACCAACAGAGGTCAGTCCGAACCAGCAGGCGGAAAAGGAGCGCAGTGCGGACGGAAACGTCGCCGCAAAGGTATAGCTCATATTTGAGTTTTTAGAGCAACGTTCCGAGGAAACGTCTAAGTGCCCATGATTTCTGTAGGAGAAAAAGTGCTCGCCGGACTGCGAGCGCAGGAATTGCCAATCCGACCAACACCGGCCAGGCCCCAGCGCCCGGCCTGGAGGGGGAGGCAAGCGCAAGACGTGAGCCGGATCCTTCTCCAACGGAGGATACCGACAGACTGTCCGCCACCAAGTCTGAGGTGGAGAGCGCCATGAACCATAGGCGCCGCCGGACAGTATTTCAAGAAGCGTGTTTTTCCCCTGAGGCATTGGATGCCTTTAACGCAGGGGACGCGCATCTCCGCGCTGCTCAAAATGGTTTTACCAGAGCCACGGAGCAGTATGTGAAAGACATACGGATAAGGAAATTTTAATGGTTGTATATACCAGTAGCCCCCGAGACTTAAATTAGTTATGCTAACTGATTTAAGGATCATTGTAAATTTCAGGCACTTAACGAGAAGAACGCCCAGCTGTCTCGGGAGCTGCAAGATTGCAAGGCCCAACTTGAGGCCGCACTTGCTGCCGCAGGAGGAGACGGAAAGACCCCTCCTGGTAACACATTTTTATAAATATAAGAGCTGTGCGGCGTGCGCACGAGTCGAATAATGACATTTGCAGGTACCGCCAGACAAGATTTGGACAGGCAAGCATTGCTACGCCAGCTAAAGGCCGGCGAGAGTGTGCTGAATAGAGTTCAGCAGGAAAGGAACAAGCTCCAAGATGCCAACGCCAAGCTCGGAGAAGAGCTAAAAGGCGTACAGGCCGAGCTGTCCGGCTCCGTTAAGGAGAACCAGCGGCTTCGTCGCATCATTTATAGTAAGTGCTTGAGCGAACTCTTTTGAAAAGAAGTGTCCGGCAAGGAAGCGTTTTGACATGATATGTCTTGTAGGTATACTCACGGGTCGTCCTGCAGAGGAGATGCCCATATCAATGGGTGATCAACTTCCCGAACTGTTGCAACTACTCGAACGAGTTCGGCAGGCAATGAGCGGCATCGTTCAGGCTTTATGGCCAGCCCTCACCCTACCCGAGAGCCTCGGGGAGCTTGCGGAGAAGCTGCAGGGAGTGCGGCAGCGCTTCCGTTTGTGGAAGATTTCGGCTTGCCGTCAAGGTGCGAGGGAGGCTTGGGCCATGGTGAAGACGCGGTACAAGAAGGCAGATCCCAACCACATGGCCGAAGTTGGACCGGTGGGGCCCTACGGGAAGGAGATCCCTGTGAGTCTAGTGTATAGCCAAGTAGAGTTGGCTGCTACATTTTCCCAACAGGACTGTAAATTAGACAGCCTGTTAGACGGGATTGAGGAGGAATACAATCAATAAATTTGACATTGTATGTTATCCTTTAAAGTGACATGTGAAATGCCTTCTAACCGGATTGTAGATCGTTTGTCTTTGCCGACCTTTTCGCTTCGACCTCGGGACCCTAGAGTCCGGAGTGTGTCCGAATACCTTTTTGGTTAAGAAACAACCGTTGTATGCATGGAGACCAGACATACGGGTCATTAGTGCTTTATCAGACAAGTGCCCAACTAGTTATGTTATATTACATGGTTAGTAAGAAACATCCTCCAGGGAGAATAGTTCCGTTAAGGGTTCCTTTCGCTGGGAGGCATGCCCTAAAGTGCATGTCCGGACTGCAAAGAAAGCAGTAAAACATCTGGGGGCAGATAGATAAATAGGTAAAAAGTCATCTTTTAAGTTACCGACCGAATATTCCCTTAAGAACACTAGCTTTCGGCTTCACCCAGTCTGAGGTACACATCCGGCTGACCCGGCAGTAACAATCGTAGAGGTGCTCCCTTTACCTTCTAGCCGAACAATCGGGAACGTAGGGGTAAGCACAGGAGTCATATCGATGCATATAATGGCGAATAAAAGGTACATGTGGAAGCTTGACACATGTGATGGGTATAAAACCCGTATAATTAGGCTTCTGTAAAAGAAGCCCCCAGGAATAATGAGTGCGGATAGCACATCATGCGTATAATTGAGCTTCTGTAAAAGAAGCCCCCAGGAATAATGAGTGCGGATAGCACATCATGCGTATGCACAAAATGCAAAAAATAGGCCCGGAAGGGTTTGTTTTTTTAAATAAAAAAGGATAAAAAGAGAAACAAAAGACAGCCGAAGTGTAAAAGTTTGGACGGGGGAAGGGGACGAACTCTTAGTCCGGCGCTAGGCATAGAATCGTCGGAGGCGGGCTGCGTTCCATGGGTTCGGCTCGAGTCGGTTATCCGACGCATTTCGTAGACGGTACGCTCCGCCGGTCAGTACTTGATCGATGATGAAGGGACCCTCCCATTTGGGCTTGAGCTTGTCCTTTTTCTTGTCCGGCAGGCGTAGAACTAGTTCACCAATGTTGTAAGTCTTGGCCCGTACTTCTCTGCTTTGATATCTTTGGGCCTGCTGCTAATAGAATGCGGAACGAGCCTTCGCGACGTCACGTTCTTCCTCCAATGTGTCCAAGCTGTCCTGCCGATCAAGCTCGGCTTCTCTTTCCTCATACATGCGCACTCGAGGTGAGTCATGAATAATGTCACAGGGCAAGACTGCCTCTGCGCCGTATACCATAAAAAATGGTGTGAATCCGGTAGTACGGTTAGGCGTTGTCCGCAGCCCCCAGAGTACGGAGTCGAGCTCCTCGACCCATTGTGTGTCGGATTTGGTGAGTGACCTCACTAGTCTGGGTTTAATGCCGCTCATTATTAGACCATTTGCTCTTTCAACTTGACCGTTGGTTTGAGGGTGATAGACTGACGCATAGTCGAGCTTGATGCCCATATTTTTGCACCATGACTTAACCTCATCGGCTGTGAAGTTCGTGCCGTTGTCGGTGATGATGCTGTGGGGGACTCCGTAACAGTGTACCACCCCTGATATAAAGTCTATCACTGGTCCGGACTCTGCCGTTTTGACCGGTTTGGCCTCTATCCATTTGGTGAATTTATCCACCATGACCAATAGGTACTTTTTCTTGTGGGTTCCCCCTTTAAGGGGTCCAACCATGTCAAGCCCCCAGACCGCGAACGGACAGGTAATGGTTATGGTTTTCAGGGCGGTGGGTGGCATATGGCTCTGATTAGCAAAGAGCTGACAACCAACGCATCGCTGGACCAAGTCCTGTGCGTCTGCCCGAGCCGTCGGCCAATAAAATCCTGTACGGAATGCCTTTCCTACAAGGGCCCGGGCTGCTGCGTGGTGTCCGCCTAGTCCGGCATGAATTTCAGCCAGGAGGTTTCGCCCTTCTTCTTCGGAGATACACCTTTGAAGGACTCCGGTGGTACTTTTCTTATAAAGTTCTCCCTCATGGACCTTGTAGGCCTTCGATCGCCGGACTATGCAGCGGGCCTCATTTTGGTCTTTGGGAAGTTCCTGCCTAAGTAAGTAGGCTAGGAAAGGTTCTGTCCACGCGGCGATTACCACCATTATGACGTGGGCGGAGGGTGTTATGTCGTCTGCCGAATCACCAGTTGGTGCGGTTTTCTCCGGTTTGTAGCTACCGGGCTCCTCTTCCCATAGTACGGATGGCTTGAAGAGCCGTTCCAGGAAGATATTTGGAGGGACAGCATCACGTTTAGCACCGATGCGTGCCAGGACGTCGGCCGCTTGGTTATTATCTCGGGCTATGTGATGGAATTCGAGTCCTTCAAACCGAGCTGACATATTTAGGACAACATTACGATATGCTGCCATTTTCGGATCCTTGGCGTCGAAGTCTCCATTTATTTGGGATATTGCAAGGTTTGAGTCCCCGCGCACCTCTAGGCGTTGAATGCCCATGGAGACCGCCATCCGGAGACCATGTAACAGGGCCTCGTATTCGGCTGCATTGTTGGAGTCCGTGTACATTATTTGAAGTAGATACTGGACTGTATCTCCGGTGGGGGACGTCAGGACGACGCCAGCCCCCAGTCCGGCCAACATTTTGGAGCCGTCGAAATGCATAGTCCAATTGGAGTATGCGCCGTACTCTTTAGGGAGTTCGGCTTCAGTCCATTCGGCGACGAAGTCAGCCAAAACTTGTGACTTTATGGCTCGTCGAGGTTTGTAAGTGATGTCGAATGGTAAGAGCTCAATGGCCCATTTTGCTATCCTGCCCGTTGCATCGCGGTTATTTATAATGTCATTGAGTGGTACCTCAGAGGCCACTGTTATCGAGCACTCTTGAAAGTAGTGCCGGAGCTTTCGAGATGCCATGAACACCGCATATGCTATCTTCTGATAGTGCGGGTAACGGGATTTGCAGGGGGTTAACACAGTGGATACATAATACACTGGTTTTTGAAGAGGGAATTTATGCCCTTCTGTCGCTCGTTCGACGACGAGCACTGCGCTTACAACTTGATGTGTTGCTGCGATGTATAACAACATTGGTTCGCCCAGAGTGGGCGCAGCCAGGACCGGATTTGTTGCTAATATGGCCTTTATTTCTTCGAGTCCGGCAGTGGAAGCATCCGTCCATTCGAAGTGTTCGGTGCGCCTGAGGAGGCGATAGAGGGGCAACGCCTTTTCTCCTAAATGGGAGATAAAGTGGCTTAATGCTGCCACGCATCCTGTTAATTTTTGTATTTGTTTGAGGTCTTTTGGAATATCCAACTGTGACAGAGCTCGGATTTTGGCCGGATTTGCTTCAATTCCTCTACCGGATACAATGAAGCCCAGCAGCTTTCCGGCTGGTACGCCGAACACGCATTTTTCCGGATTCAGCTTGATGTCATATGCTCTGAGGTTCTCGAATGTGAGCCTCAAATCGTCTACTAAAGTTTCGACGTGTTTTGTTTTGACGACTACGTCGTCTACGTATGCCTCGACTGTTTTGCCAATCTGGGTGGCCAGACATGTTTGAATCATGCGCTGATATGTTGCGCCGGCGTTTTTTAGTCCGAAGGGCATCGTGTTGAAACAGAATGGTCCATATGGAGTGATAAATGCCATTGCGGCTTGGTCTGCTTCCGCCATCTTGATTTGATGATAGCCAGAGTATGCGTCCAGGAAGCACAATGAATCGTGCCCTGCTGTGGCATCGATGATTTGATCGATGCGGGGGAGAGGGAAGGGATCCTTTGGGCAAGCTTTATTTAGGTCTTTAAAATCGACACAGAGGCGCCAGGATTTATCCTTCTTTGGTACCATCACCAAATTTGCTAGCCAGTCCGGATGTTTGATATCTCTAATGAATCCGGCTTCCAATAGTTTGGCTAGCTCTTCTCCCATAGCCTGTCTTTTGGGCTCAGAAAATCGTCGAAGAGCCTGTTTGACTGGCTTGAATCCTTTTAGGATGTTGAGGCTGTGTTCAGCCAACCTGCGGGGGATTCCGGGCATGTCTGAAGGATGCCAGGCGAAGATATCCCAATTTTCCCAAAGGAATTCGCGCAGTGCGGCGTCTATTTCGGGGTTCAACTGTGCCCCAATGGAGGCCGTCTTTGTTGGGTCCATTGGATGGACCTGAAATTTTATTATCTCGTCTGCTGGTTTGAAGGAGGTGGACTTGGATCTTTTATCGAGTATCACATCGTCCCTGTTCACCGTAGAGCGCAGCGCGGTGAGTTCCTCTACCGCTAAGGCTTCGGATAGTGCCTCGAGGGCTAGTGCGGCTGTCTTGTTTTCGGCGCGGAGTGCTATGTCTGGATCACTAGCGAGAGTGATTATTCCGTTGGGCCCAGGCATTTTAAGCTTCATGTACCCGTAATGAGGTATTGCTTGAAAAATTGTGAATGCCTCTCGTCCTAATATGGTGTGGTATCCACTGCTGAACGAGGCCACCTGAAACGTGACTTCTTCGGATCTGTAATTGTCCGGAGAGCCGAACACCACATCGAGTGTGATTTTTCCGGTGCAGCGCGCTTCCCGGCTAGGGATTATTCCTCTAAAGGTTGTGCTGCTTCGCTCAATACGGCTCCAATCGATTTCCATTTTTCACAGAGTTTCCTCGTAAATGAGGTTTAGTCCGCTGCCGCCGTCCATGAGGACTTTTGTCAGTCGAAAGCCGTCCACTATGGGACTAAGTACCAGTGCGGCTGGGGCTCTGGTTGTTCGGAATATAGGCTCATCGCTGCCATTGAAGGTAATGGCTGTGTCGCTCCATGGATTTGCTGTTGCTACTTGGTAGACTTTGGCGAGTTCGCGGATTGATCGTTTTCGCATATTATTTGATGCGAAAGTCTCGAAGACTGTTGATACCGTGCTGGTATTGTTGGAGTGGTTTCCCGGAGCTAGAAGCTCTTCGCCACTTTTGACCACCTGCCGTAATATCCAACATGCTCGAAGGCTATGTGTTGGGACGGCTCCTTCTGTATTATGAAGCTTACAGGGTCCATTGAGCCATCCCTCCAATACGGTTCCGTTTCCCTGACTGGGTTTTTGTTTTTTCGTTTTTGCATCTGGGGCCTGAGTGTAAGGCGCCCTTTTACTGCGGACTGGGTTTGGGGCCGGATTATCCCAAAATTGATTTTCGGTTTTCCGGAAACTCTCCATCGCACAGTACTTTCGTACTATGGACGCCAGATCGGTAAAGCGTGTAATTTTGCGACGATCAATGGCGTTTAGTATTCCCTTGTCCGTGCAGTTATTGCGGAAGATTGATATTGCGTTTTCCTCTCGGCAGTCCTTTATCCTGTCCATAACCAGGAGGAATCTGGCCCAGTAGTGATGTACTGTTTCTGTAGGCTCTTTCCGTATTAGAGATAGATCGCATATGTCTGGGCGGGTGGGTGGAATAAAATCCGGATCCCTGCCCATCTTGAGGCTCAAAGGCCAAGGGGTTTCCAAATTCGGAAGTGTGTTTTGCTGGGGACAATCCAACGAGTCCGGGGCGATGCATGATTTTAAGTTCGATGCTCGATCGAAGTCCGTCCCTCCGCGGGAATCCGGCATGGAGGGTTCGGGAATCCGGACATGAATTGTTTTAAACTACCGACGAAGAGTTGCCGTATTGCTCTTCCACCAGTGCGACGTGGTGGGTGGCCTGGGGAGAGTTAATCTCTCTCAGATCGGTTTTAAGCCCAATCTGGTTGTAGTCCGTAGCGACTCCCAGGGCGGCGATGCGATCCAAGAGCTCGTTAACAGACGAGAGCTCCATTAGATCTAACTGTTCGGCAGCTTTAGGGCTGACGCGAAGATTGCTTTCGACAACTTGAGAAGTCATTGTCGAAGCGGCGGCCGGACAGGCGGTCATGAGAAAACCACCAAGCCGGATAGTTTGGCCGGCAGCCAAGGCCCCTCCGGCGAAAATATCGTCTTTGAAGACGGGGGGAGGCACCCGCTCTATCGGTGACGACACAGAGGAACTCTCAATGAAAGCACCAATGTCGGTGTCAAAACCGGCGGATCTCGGGTAGGGGGTCCCGAACTGTGCGTCTAGGCAGATGGTAACAGGAGACAAGGGACACGATGTTTTTTACCCAGGTTCGGGCCCTCTCGATGGAGGTAAAACCCTACTCCTGCTTGATTAATATTGATGATATGGGTAGTACAAAAGTAGATCTACCACGAGATCAAGGAGGCTAAACCCTAGAAGCTATCCTATGGTATGATTGTTGTAATGTATGTTGTCCTATGGACTAAAGCCCTCCGGTTTATATAGATACCGGAGAGGGCTAGGGTTACACAGAGTCGGTTACAAATGGTAGGAGATCTACATATCCGTATTGCCAAGCTTGCCTTCCACGCCAAGGAAAGTCCCATCCGGACACGGGGCAGAGTCTTCAATCTTGTATCTTCATAGTCTTGATAGTCCGGCGGACATTGATAGTCCGGCTGTCCGGACACCCCCTAGTCCAGGACTCCCTCAGTCTGAAACTGTGTGAAGGTTGGCACTCCCAATCTGAACTGAAGGTTGCAGAGATAGTTTTCCAGGTAGCCACCGGTCAGTCCAAATTTTCACAGAAGTACCATCACAAATTCGCCATAGCAAGCCGGCTTCTAGTGCCTTCGTCCCAGCCATGATACCCTTCCATGTCGTGGAGGCGTTTCGTGGCACAGAAGCACTCATAAAATCAGAATTTGGGAAATAGCGTCCTTTTAGAACCCTAGAGCACAAGGACTCCGGGTTTGTCATCATTCTCCAGCCATGTTTGCCCAAAAGCGCGATATTGAAACATTCCAAGTCGCGGAAACCCATTCCTCCTTTGATCTTAGGGAGTGACAAAGACTTCCAATCTATCCAGTGGAGAGATTTGCGATCAATGGAACTGCTCCACCAATATTTTGCCATCGGCGACGAGATGCTCTTGTAGACTTTCTTGGTTAACTTGAAACAACTCATTGTAAATGTTGGAATGGACTAAGCAACTGACTTAAGCAAGACTTCCCTTGCCGCGTAAGAAACCAAGCGCTCAGTCCCGCCATTCATCCTCAATCGCACCCGTTCGCCAATGTAGTCAAAGGTCCCGGAAGTGATCCGACCCAGTGCAGTCGGCAGGCCCAAGTATCTCTCATTGAAAGCCTCGACCGAAACGCCCAATGTTGCTTTCAGGCAGCTCTAACCGGATCAGGCGTGTATCTCATGCATTCCGTGTATCTCTTGCATGTAGAAATCAATGTTCTCGTATACTATGACATTTTGAGCACCATTCAGAACTTTTTCTCGTATTCTATGCCATTTTTCCGTGTATCTCATGCATTCGTGTTTCTCTTGCATGTAGAAAGATGTTTTATTTTGAGCACCATTCAGAACTTGTTCTCGTATACTATGCCATTTTTCCGTGTATCTCATGCATTCCGTGTTTCTCGTATACTATGACATTTTTCATATGTTGACATGTGATTCCTAATAAGTTATTTTGGTTTAGAAAAATGTAATATTCAACATTCCCCATTTTAATTTTAAATTTTAATATATATCATATACTGTATGAGCTTATTTTAATTTTTAAAATTTAATATATGTTTACTTTTGAAGATCAATATAAAAACCATTGGCTTCGGATGTTGCTTTGAAAATGTCGATTGACAAAGTTACTTTTTTTTTGCGAGGGGATTGACAAAGTTACTGACGTAACTATGATGGATCGGACTGAAACTAATTGAGTATTACACAAGGAAAATGATGAAAATGATTCCTTTTGGGCTGCCGGTGGAAGCTTTGCGCCGGTAGCCCGTGAATTGTTCGATCACGTCTCATCTACTCCCTCCGTCTCAGTTTATAAGTCCTACGCGTATATCTAGATTGCCAATTTTATCATCATAATATAAACTATATAACACAAAAAATATACGGTTTGAAAATAGAACATCTAAAGTTTATATTGGTATATTTTTTGTAATATATGACTTGTATTTTTTTACAGGAAAGGCCTATGCCTGACTTTATAAATAAAGCCACAAGGCAGCGTCAAAAGCCCAACCGACAATAACCAGGGCGATACACTCAACATTCACAGCAACAGAAGAGAACCAAGACACACGAAAGTATTAGGGGTACATGGCAACCTGCCAAACACGGCACGGCAGGCCGGAAGGATAACGGAACCACCAAAGGACAACAAGAAGGACGAGGATGTTGCACCAAGCAAGGTTAAACGGCAGGACCCTGCCCGGAGATGGAGGACGCCGAGGCCCGAATTTTAGAGATTAGCAGGTCCAGAGCTCCCCGATCGTCCTCTTTACTCAATGATCTCCACTGCTGCGAGAATATACATGATTTGAAAAGAACGTCAGCCACTTTCGAAGGAAAGACATGTTCAATAGTAAATTTGTTCCTAATCGTCCAAAGAGACCAGCAAATCGCCCCCAAGCCAACCCAGAAAACCCTCTTAGTGACCCCAACCAACGAGCTGGCAAAGATTCTCATCTCATGAAAGGAAGAGGGGTTCCAAGTAACCTGAAGACACGACCGGACACAGCACCAAACTAACTTAGCCAAAACACAGTGAAAGAAGATATGCTCCATGTTTTCCACAGCACCGCAGAGAGCACAAAATTCCGAGCCCGGACCATTACACTTACGGATTCGGTCAGCAGCGGGGAGCCGGCCCCTAAAGGCTTGCCAGAGGATCATTTTAATCTTAAGAGGAACTTTGGTCCTCCAAATGCAAGAGAACCTGTTAGAAGGGACACCACCGATGAGCCTCGTGTACAAAGACTTAACCGAAAAGTGACCAGAGGTAGAATGAGGCCAGACAACAGAGTCCGGCGACTCCGAGAGCGTGGGGAAGAAGGCAGTAAGACTTTGCCAATCTTCCAACTCTTCAGGAGTCAGGGAGCGGCAAAAGGCCAAATCCCAGTTATTAGCTGCCACCTCCGCGATGGAGATGTTAGGGTTAGGACACAAAGAAAACAAAACAGGGAACCTACTAGCCAAAGGAGCATCACCACACCACCAGTCGCGCCAAAAACGGACCGAGGTACCATCACCCACCAAAAACTTAACATGGTCTAGGAAGAGAGGCCTGACTTTAATAAGGTCCTTCCAGAACTGAGAACCACGCCGTGATCTAGCAAACATAGGGCTCGAAAGGGGAAAGTATTTAGCCTTAAGAATAGAGTACCAAAGAGAGCCGACCCCACTGGTCATGATTTTCCACCACCATTTAATTAACAGGCAGTTGTTCATGACCTTGTATTAATAATGCCTAACCCTCCAAGGTTTTTTTGCCTGCACATAAGCTTCCATTTAACCAGCCTGTACTTCCGTTTATTATCAGCATCGTTCCAATAAAAAGCACCCCTGTGTTTGTCAAAACCAGCATGGGTGCCAACCGAAAGGAGATAGAAGCCCATCACAAACATTGGGAGGGAGGAAAGGCAAGCATTAATGAGAGCAAATTTGTCTGCATTGGTATTGTATCTACCACGCTAGGGGAGCACCCTATTTCCCACCTTAGACATAGCCGGAGCAAAGTCCTTGGCATGAAGCACCACAGGAGATATAGGCAGCCCCAAGTACTTGAAGGGGAAGGAGCCCAGGGAGCAGTTTAGCAGCCTAGCAACTCTCAGGGCCTCTGTATCGTCGACGCTAGTGATAAGAACCTCACTTTTGTAAAAGTTGATTTTCAGACCCGAGACAGCCTCAAAGCAAAGCATGATGAATTTAAGGTGGGCAATGCAGGCGTCATTCAACTCAACCATAATGATGGTATCATCAGCGTACTGCAGGTGGGTAATACCATCCGGGACTAGATGAGAGGCCACATACAAGATATGACCATGTTGAGCCGCCCTAAGAAGAATGCGGGAAAAGGCGTCGGCCACAAAATTAAAGAGCACAGGGGAGGCAGGGTCACCTTGACGCAAGCCTCGGCCGTTAACAAAGAAATTACTAATATGACCATTCACAGAGACCGCGGTATGCCCGCTCGAGACCAGCTGCATTATACAATGCACATAAGCCCTGTCGAAGCCTTTCGCAAGCAAGACCTACCTTAAAAAATGCTAGCTAACCGAGTCATAGGCTTTCTCGAAGTCAAGTTTTAAAATGATCGCTTTGGAGTTGCGGGACCGCAAGTCATGAACAATTTCATGAAGACAGAGGACCCCATCTAGAATGTAGCGCCCTTTGATGAAAGCAGACTGATACGGGCTGATGACTCTATGGGCAACGGGGGATAGTCGATTAGCGAAACCCTTCACAGGGAATTTAGCAAAGTTATTAATCAAAGCGATGGGCCTAAACTGAGAAATCAAATCAACACCTTTAACTTTAGGGATCAGGGAAATCATTGCATAGTTAAGACGAGAAATATCAACCGTGCCCAGGCAAAACCCTTGGATGACACTACAAACTAACTGCCTCAACTGAGGCCAAAACTTCTGGAAGAAAGGAATAGAGAAACCGTCCGGCCCAGAAGCAGCGTTCGGGTTGGCAGAGTTAACCACATCCCAAATCTCCTTATCCGAGAAGGGGATCATCAACACAGCGTTCTCCTTGGCCAAAACCCTCGAACTATGGTCCCATAGGTAATGGGAGATGGACAGACCCGAAGGGGGTTTGGCCCCTAACAGCGAAGAGAAGAACTCAACCACATGAGATAGGATTAACAATTTGTCTGAAGTACGCACACCATTAATGACCAGGCTATTAATACCACATCTCCTCCGCCTACCATTAGCAATGGCAAAGCAGTAAGCCGTGGGGGAGTCCCCTTTTAAGGTCCAGTTAAGTGTACCCCGCTGATGCCAGTATACTTTCGCCTGATGATGCAACTGCATCAAGGCAGCCTCCAGGTTATACCGTAGAGACCACCCATCGTCAGAGAGCCCAGAGGAGTCAGCCGCAAGGTCAAGAGACAGGATTTGGGCTTCGAGAAGATCTTTGGAGCGACGCTCCTCAGCTGTATGGTTACGGGACCACCCTTTCAGAAATTTTCGCAAAGAGTAGGAGCACGAGTGCCAATCATCTAGAGGACCAAAGGAGCGGGCGTTGGAGGAGAGGAGGGAAATCTTCGAGGCCAGCATATCACTGAAGCCATCAATCAACAACCAAGAAGCGTCAATCTGGAAACGGGCAGGTGGTCTATGAAGCTGCGACCCATCGTCCATAAGAAGAGGAGTATGGTCCGAACCCACAATACATTTGGCGACGAGGGAGGCCCTGGGAAATAATGAGTCCCACCTAGGACAAATAAAGACTCTGTCTAGAACCGATCTGATCGGGTTAGTCTAGTGGTTAGACCAAGTGAAGCGGGCTCCAACCCTAGGTAGCTCGCGGATGGCATTAGAACTAATAAAGTCATTGAAAACATTAGCCAGAGACTTGTATTAGGTTGGTCAAATTGATGACCTAAGGGTACGCGCACGCCCTGTAAACCGAGAGAGAGGGAGTATAGGTCAACCCTGACACACGCATCCAGACGATTCAATCCCCTCCTTCATCCTTATCTCAGCCACTCGTTCTCTCTCGTTCTAGTCATCTATCTCACTCGTCTTCTCATGCGACAAGCTAGCTGCAAGTGCGAGTGGGGTGTTGTGGCGACGGGCAGCAAGGACGAATGCACGAGCTGCGATGCTACAGAAGGCGCCACAATGTGACGCAACTGACAGTAACGGGAGCTACAACTGTCAGATGGTGGATCTGCATTCAAACGGCTAGCAGCGGCGGTTTGCCGACTGCATGTGGAGACGAGCATGGTGAGGCGGAAAGCTGCGACGGGCAAAGATTTTTGCTGGAACTAGCGGCATGTTTTGTTGGGACCGGCAGGGCGATGTGCTACGGCGGCGATGCAGGGGCGCCGACGGTGTGTTGGGACCGGCGAGACGAAAAGTTGCAACCGACAATGATTTTTGCTGGAACCAGTGGCATGTTTTGCTGGGACCGGCGGAGCGACGTGCTTGCATCGGAGATGGCGTGCTGGGAACGACAAGACAAAAAGCTGCAACCGGCAATGATTTTTGCTGGAACCATTCATGATGACGTCGCCACACGTGACGTCGGCAACGACATTTTTGTTGTGTCCGTCATTGTTTTTTGCTACGCCCGGTGTTGAAGATTGCTACGTCGACGGGACTCGTCAGCTATGAGGAGCTGCAACTGTTGGCAGGCCGGACAAGTGCTTCCTGCTTTCTACGATGATGATGGATCAAGTACTGCGACGTCCGCCACCTTTTGCTGCGATGAACTTTTGATGGGCGCAGTGAGCCGTGGTGCTGCACGCGGCCGACGAGGGGGGCGTGGGCTATCCTTGCTATGACGAGCAACGGAGCGAGTACCGAGGTGCCTCGAGCTAGAGGGCACGAGGCGGATTTCAGGCGGCAGTTCCATATTTATTTTTTGCATGTTATGACATAGATAGAGACAGATTATGTTGATATTAAGAAAGAATCTATCGACAAGGGTCCTAAGACGATGTTTTTGGGAAAGGCCAAAAATTCATCGAATTTGAATATTTGATACAACAGTATAAGTATATATATGTAAATGAAAAATTGTTGAAAGGCCCGTGACAACGCACGGGTATTCTACTAGTTAGGAGTAGAGATGCATTACACATCCGATATGTCTGCGTGATTTTTTTAATGATTTTTCGGAACTTTGAAATGCGATTTTTGAATGTTTAAAGTGCTCCACGAGACCAAGCACTAAAAACGCCGCGTTCCGGGAGGGAGGCGCAATGTCAGCTGATCGGTTGATCACAGCCCCTGATCCGTTCGGCATTCTCACCTTCCCCGCCGGACCACCACCTTAGCTGCCGCCGCCGCAGTCGAACCCTCCATCGGCGAAGAACGGGCGAACAGCGCGGCGATCCGACGGTGGATTCGCCGCCAGACGCACCAGATGTTGAGTACAATCACTTCCGGCCCCATGTCTCTCGCAATCGTCGAGGAGCTTCCCAAGAGGCTGCGGCTGTCCTGCTTCCACGACGCCGGTGGCGAGGGGCCGGCGTCGATCCGCGCCGAGTTGGGGCGGCCGATGCAGATGGACATAATGCGCTTCTACGAGGAGGCGCTGGGCAGGCTCCCCATCGCCGAGATGCCGGAGGTTGTGTCGTGTGTCGAGTGCGGCGGCCACTGCATCGGCCTCCTCGATCCGGTGTCCAACATCATTTTCAACGCCCTCAACCTCCTGTGTCGCCGCAGGTGCAGCCGGAACGTCAAGGGGAAGCGACCTTCCGCCCCCGGTTTTTCTAGCTTTTCGTTCCTACGACGGCCTCCTTGCGTTCATGCGGATCTACTTCCGGTATCTGTCCCAGGGGCAGGCCATGCGCTACCTCCGCCTGGCCGGCGCCGACCTCGCCGTCGCCGTCCAGCTCGGCGAGAACCAGCAGTTCAGCCCCGAGGACCGTCGCACCATCGGCGCCCCCGACCTCCGCTGCGGCAGGACCCAGTTCGCCCTCAAGGTCGCCGCGATCGTGGCAGGGCACCCCGTGCCGGACGACCTGGTGCGGCTCGCGAAGCTGCTCGTCCCCTTGAGAGACCACGATCGCACGCCTCTCGCTGCTGTGGTGAAGAAGGGCCGGCCCATCAGCGTCGGCGAGGTCGACGGCATCCTCAGTTTCCTCCGGTTGCAGCACCACGCGGCCTCCCCTGCCGTCAAAGTCGCCTTCCAGCGCAGCCCCAATCCGGCTGACATGGAGATCGGGAGGAGCTTGCTTGGACTAGAAGAAGCAGGAGGGCAGGTGCTAGAAGCTGGTGACCGGCCTGCCTGCTTCATCTGCCCCTTGGGCGAAAACCACGTCGCCGATGTGGGAACCGAAGCCCTCTAGCTACCTCTCCTCTCACTAGAACGGAGGTGAAAGAAGAACAGTAGACATCAGATTTTTTGGCCAGCGCACGAACGCCGCCACGGGCGCACGAACGCCCCAATCCCTTTCTTCCTTATAATGACTACATGGCTACACACGGCTCCCTCGATCAATACATCAAGGGGCCTTTTATACCCGGCTGCACACACAACATCTGGCCACCATACCGGCCACTAACTCCACGCACGCACGCATTAGTCTAACTAACAAACTCACTAAGCCAGCTACATGCACGGCGTCCATATCCATGATGCATACATGCACTAACGAACTAACCTGCTAACTGTTCCGCAACTTTTGCCAGCGAGTCCGGTCCAAGGTTGCGGAGCTAGAGTGAGCGTCGTAGACGAAGTACTCGAAGTAGTCGTACACACGAAAGTAAATGACACAGAGGGATATGGAGGAGACTAGCTTTATTAATCAATGATCAGGGGTTACAATGATATCTCCTCGTTGCTTTATTTATGGACTAGGTGGTCTAGGGATAAGTAGCCACTTAACGTAAAGTGGGGGAAACGGGAGGGGCTACCCCGTGCGATAGCACGAGGCGCGCCGCCACCATCGAGGTGGCCCCGGTTTCCCAACACTCCCCCTTGGGTAATTATCCGTATATCCATGCCTCAAAACTCCGAAAAACCCAGTGGAAAAAAATATGGAGAAAGAGCACATAGTATACGTTGTTGTATTGTACGAATTGCCTCGTCAAAAACCTCGTGTGAGAAACATCAGGAAAACTCACTCAAGGGAAAAAGAGTACAATCCACTCAACCATCAAGTTGAGTACTCAATCATCGGGATTGAGATTTTAGCGACGAGTTTGTGAAGTTTCTCCCCCTGAACCTTGCATCTCTCTAAATCTCATCATACCGATTCCACGCACACACCTCTCTAAGGTTGATGCCGGTAATGATTTAGTGAACATATCAGCAAGATTGTCACAAGACTTAGTATGCAAAACTTTCACCTCATTCAACTGTTGCAGCTCATGTGCATAGAAGAACTTGGGACTAATATGCTTAGTGAGGTTACTCTTCACATAACCCATCTGGACTTGTGCAACACAAGCAGCATTATCTTCATAGATAATGGTAGGGGTTTGTACGGTGTTCAGCCCACATGTCTGCTGAATGTGGCTGATCATCCGCCGAAGCGATACACACTCTTTCGACGCTTCAAATAGTGCCATGATTTCCGAGTGGTTTGTGGAAGTCGACACAAGTGTTTGCTTGGACGATTTCCAGGAAAACGCAGTTCCACCACAAAGGAAAACATATCCAGTCTGCGATTTGCAATCATGCAGGTCCGATAGGTACCCAGCATCGGCATAGCCTATAATAGATAGGTCTTGATTCCTTTTATAAAACAGGCCAAGATCTTTGGTCCCTTGCAGGTAACGGAAGACGTCCTTGACACCTTTCCAATGTCTTTTGGTAGGTTCAGAACTGTACCTCGCAAGCAAATTGACGGCGAACGCAATATCTGGCCGTGTACAGTTTGCGAGATACATGAGTGCTCCAACTGCACTCAGGTAAGGAACCTCTGGTCCCAGAGTTTCCTCCCCCTCTCCCTTTGGCCTGAACGGGTCCTTGTCTGGCTGTAAAGACCTCCCGACCATCGGGGACTTAGAAGGATATGCCTTATCAAATCCAAACCTTTCCAACACCTTCTGGGTGTAGGCCGACTGGTGCACTAGAATCCCATCAGGGGAATGTTCAAGTTGCAGACCTAAACAGAACTTGGTTTTACCCAAATCCTTCATCTCGAATTCCGACATCAGGTAGGAACTCGCTTTCTCAATATCCTTAGGTGTATCGATTATGTTTAAATCGTCCACGTACACCGAGATTATACAGAATCCATCTTGGGATCGCCGTATAAAAACACATGGGCAATCTTTATTGCTCGTGTAGCCCTTCTCATGAAGGAAATCGCTTAAGCGATTGTACCACATTCTACCAGACTGTCTAAGTCCGTACAATGCCTTTTGAAGTTGGACACTGTATAGACCCCTGTTTGCTCTATCATGGTTCGGAACAGGGATACCTTCTGGAACCTTCATGTATATGTTCGAATCCAAGTTACCATACAGGTAAGCAGTGACAACATCCATTAGTTTCATTTTCAAGCCCATGTTTACTGCCATCGAGATCAAGTATCTAAAGGTAACTTCATCCATGACCGGGGAATAAGTCTCCTCAAAATCGACACCTGGTCGTTGAGTGAACCCTTGAGCGACGAGCCTTGCTTTGTACCGTACTACCTTATTATTTTCATCTCTCTTTCGAACAAAAACCCACCTATGGCCAACAGGGCGAATGTGGGGAGGAGTTCGACAAACTGGTCCGAACACCTTCCTTTTGTTGAGAGATAATAATTCGGCAGTAATCGCCTGCTGCCAATCTTTCCAATCCGACCTTTTCTTGCAATCAACGAGCGTGTTAGGCTCAGGGTCAAGATCTATGATTGAGGCAATTTTCATAGCAAAGTTGATGTCGACAATCACCGTTGCTCGGTTCAGGGACTCCCCAGTAAAAATATAATTTATGGCCATTTCGTCATGGAGCGCATCTGGCGCAAACACTTGCTCTACCAAATTTCCCATTATGGGAGCAAGGTCCTTTAGATTTCCCGCGCCGATGTGTGCGCTCACATCTCCGCTGGGTGTTTCCCCTATGGGAAAGTTTAAGTCTGGAATTTGTGCACTGAATTTTCCGTACTTGTGCCAGGTCTCGACTGGCTCCCCGTTTCAATTTGGGGTACTTTGGCGACAGGCTGCGATAAATCTCTCTTATCCTTTTTCGTCAGGCGTCCCCGAGTACTTGGGATTTGAGAAGCCGGATTTCTTGTCCTTTTAGGCCTTTGGACGGGAGCGGGTATACCATCATTTTTCTTCGGTATTTCAACCCTTTCCGGTGCATTGCGCGCATGCACATGCGATTTTGTCACAGTCTTTAAGTCACTAAAGTGGTCAAGCAGTTGATTTGCTAAAGACTGCAAATCTATTATCTTTTGGACTTCTCTCTCAGTCTCAGCAGTGCGCGGGTCATGAGCGTGGATCCCTGTGGCTTGCCACGTGATTTCTCGACTTTTAGCATCAAGGGGTTGATTCTCTCCCCCTAAAGTCGGGAAAAGATCCTCGTCAAAAATGCAATCAGCAAAATGAGCCGTATGACAGTCACCTGTCATGGGGTCCAGATACCTGATTATGGACACAGTCTCATAACCAACGTATATCCCCGACTTACGGAGCGGTCCCATCGCCGATCGCTGAGGGGGTGGTATTGGTACATATACTCCCTCCGTTCCAAAATAGATGACTCAACTTTGTACTAACTTTAGTACAAAGTTGAGTCATCTATTTTGGAACGGAGGGAGTACCTGGCAACCAAACCTACGAAGGTGGAAAATTTTCGGTGCCGACCCTTGCGCAAGTTGAACAGGAGAGTGGATGTTGTAGGCCGACGGGCGAAAGTTGATGAGATTAGCCGCGTGTAACACCGCGTGGCCCCAACATGTAGTTGGTAAATTACAACCCTGAAGGAGCAGTCGGGCAATGAATTTAATTCTTTTAATCAATGCCTCGACAAGTCCATTTTGTGTATGAACATGTGGTACCGAGTGCTCAACTTTGATTCCCATTGCCATGCAATAATCATCGAACGCCTTTGAAGTAAATTCTCCAGCGTTGTCCATTCGAATAGACTTTATACGATAATCCGGGAAATTATTCCTCATTTGTATGATCTGTGAGATCAATTTTGCAAAGGCATGGTTCCGTGTTGACAGCAGGCAAACATTGGACCATTTAGAGGAAGCATCAATGAGCGCCATAAAGTACCGAAACGGCCCCGTTAGGGGCTGAATTGGACCGCATATGTCCCCTTGGATACGTTCCAAGAACGCGGGGATTTCATCCCTCACCTTGAGGGGCGATGGCCTAATGACTAACTTCCCCTTAGCGCATGCGGAGCACACGAAATCATCGGGATTCAGGAAGTTCTTCACGTTAACATTATGGCCATGCGAGTTGTTAATTATATTTCTCATCATCCTAAGTCCGGGGTGGCCTAACCTATCATGCCAGAGGCAGAAGAGTTCAGAACTTCTAAAGACGGTCTTGAGGGTAGTGTACATGGGCGGTGCTACTATCTTAGTGTAGTATAGCCCTGTGTCAAACAAAGGAAGCCTTTCGATAACATGTTTACCACCGGCATCCCGCTTTGTGATGAGTAGGCACTCCTTGCCGTTTTCATCATCGGTCTCAGCATGGAAACCATTAGCGCGGATGTCTCTAAAGCTCAAAAGAGTACGAGTCGACTCCGGGTACAACAACGCATCATTAATGATCAAAGTTGTTCCCATGGGGAGTATAGTAGTGGCTCGTCCGGAGCCAACTATGTGAGAACCGCAGCCGGCGATTGTCATAATACTTCCAGGAGATTTTTTAATGGACTCAAAGTACTTAGTTTCTCGTAAAATGGTATGAGTGGTGGCGCTATCGACAAGGCACGTTTCCTCCATTCGGGCGCCACACGCGTTCTAAAATATGACATCTAATTAATGTAATGAGGAAGAAAATACATTAAAAATAAATGCACACATCTCAGAACATAACATGCTATCATGTATAAATAATGGAATAAATGAATAAATGTCATCCAATCGCCAAAGTAAAGAATAAGTTTATGCTCTCATAGAGCTTACAACCAAATCGAATTTATTCAATTTTATTGTATCAAATCACGGAATTGTGAGAACCAAAGAGGTATGCTAAGTGGACTTGGTGAAGAAGCCATTCACTTCAGCTGCAATCTCCATACTAGTGAGCTAATCCTCCTTAGAAATCATCTTGGAGGCAGCATCAATGTCTAGTGGCGGCGCCGCCGCCGAGGCGACCATGTGGTCAACCTCCATGGCGACGTGGGCGTCGGTAGAGACCGCCAAGGCTGCCGTGATGGGCACCACGGGGGGCCCCTCTATGGGCGCAGAAGGGGGAGTAGCGATCATCACGGGTGCCGCCTTGGGCGTCGGTGGTGCTCCCTCCTGAACCAAGGCGAGGTGCGTCTCACGCGCCTTCCGAGCCTTGTATGCTTCAACGACCTCCGGTGGTGCGCGACACTGGCGGGAGAAATGCTCCACCGAGCCACAACGGAAGCAGTCCTGAGGCCGTTGTCCTCCCTTGCCCGGCTTGTTCTGCTTAGCCGGGGCAGGAGGGTGAGGGCCCTTCTTCTTGCCCTTGCGGCCCCTCTTCTTCTGTTGAGGCTTGCGGACTTTGAGAGCGTTCACCTCCTGGCGAGAACTCCCCCCAAGTGGTTGCGTGACAAAGTTCTTTTTGAGAACCTCATCCCGAGCCTCCGCCACCTGGAGGACGTCAATCAACTCTGAATACCTCGTGTAGTTCCCCTGGCGGTAGTTCCGTGAGGACTGGACCGCGTCGGGGTGGAAAGTGGATAGGGTTTTCTCAATCTTCTGGGAGTCGGTAATCTCAGTACCACACAACCGAAGAGTCGTACAAATCCGGTGCAGAGCCGAATTATACTCCTCAACCGTCTTGAAGTCCGCAAACCTCAGACGGATCCACTCTGCCTCTGCACGTGGCTTCACAGTGTACTTCAGCCGCTCAAACCGCTGCTTAAGGGAGGTCCAAAGGCCAGAAGCACTGCGCTCAGCCATATACTCATCTTTCAGAGTAGGTGACAGGTGATGACGGAGAAAGTGCATAGCCTGCGCATTCTCAGTTTCGAACTTGGGATCAGTGGCGGCCAGCTGGGCCCCATTACCGATCGCCCTCAGGAGGGTTTTGCCCTGGAGAAAAATCTCGCAGTCCGAGGACCATGACAGGTAGTTCAGCCCTATCTGGGCCAACTCAGCAAACTCCTTGTGGACAATTCCGGCCATCTGCGATTTATGCAAAAATCATGAGATTACAGCAGGTAATCTTTTGCACAAAGCGATGTTGAAAAACTTATTCAATAAAAAGACGTTCCAATATTTAAAACATGCTATTATATGACTTACTAAATGATTAAGAGTGCTAAACAATTAATCTACAGCAATACAATCATACAATAATATCATGTTACAAAAGATAGCATGTTGAGCGCATCTAGTATGTGAAAACTAGCCCAAAAATTGAATTCCCGAGGCATTTTTAAGCCCAAAGTACGTGTTTCCAGTGAAAACAGACAATTCCAAGGGCTTCTACGCGAAATATTACAGCAGGAATAAAAATTCGCGTAAAATCTGGAAACCTCGGGGGCTAAAAAGAAAATTGTCGTGCTCCAGCCGCCCCCTCCCCTTTTTTTTGGTTTGGAGGAGCCCCACGGCCACGGCCCATCCGGCCCAGGAGCCAGCGGGCCGGCCCAGCCGCTCGCGGCCTGGCGCAGGGCGACGCTAGGGTTTCCCCTAGCGCCCGCAGCAGGGTGCGGCGGCGGCCAGTGGGCTCGCGCGATGGCTGCTCGCACGCGGGCGCGGCCAGCACGGCGCGGCCCCGGCGAGGCGTGCGGCTATAGCGCAGCATCGGCGTGGCCCCGGCGAGGCGTGCGGCCCCGGCGCGGCCCCGGCGCGGCCACGGCACTGCCCGGGCGCGGCACGACCACGACACGGCCCGGCTCCGGCGCGGCGCGGCCACGGCATGGCCCGGCCCCAAGCGGTGCGGCAGGCACGGCGCGGCCCCGGCGCGGCGCGCAGCGCGCGGCCACGGCCACGGCGCGCAGTGCGCACCCACGGCCTGTTGGGGAACGTTGCAGAAAATTAAAATTTTTCCTACGGTTTCACCAAGATCCATCTATGAGTTCATCTAAGAAACGAGTCAAGGGAGTGAGTTTGCATCTACATACCACTTGTAGATCGCGCACGGAAGCGTTCGAGGGAGCGGTGATGATGGAGTCGTACTCGACGTGATTCAGATCACCGATGACCAAGTGCTGAATGGACAGCACCTCCGCATTCAACACACGTACGGTACGAGCGACGTCTCCTCCGTCTTGATCCAGCAAGGCGGAAGGAGAGGTTGAGGAAGACAGCTCCACCGGCAGCACGACGGCGTGGTGTTGGTGGAGAAGCAGCACTCCGACAGGGCTTCGCCAAGCTCGTGACGGAGAAGGAGAGGTGTTGGGGAGGGGAGGGGCTGCGCCTTGGCTTGTGTATTGCAGCCCTCCCCTCACCCCTCTATTTATAGGGGAAGGGGGAAGGGGGGGCCGGCCCCTCTAGATGAGATCTAGAGGGGGGGCGGCGGCCAGGGTGGGGGGCTTGCCCCCCAAGCAAGGGGGGCGCCCCCTCTAGGGTTCCCCCCCCAACCCTAGGCGCATGGGCCCAGGGGGGGGGCGCCCAGCCCACCAGGGGCTGGCTCCTGCCCCATGCGGCCCCATGTGGCCCCCCCGGGAGGGGTGCCCCTCCCGGTGGACCCCCGGAACCCTTCCGGTGGCCCCGGTACAATACCGATATGCCCCCGAAACTTTTCGGTATCCGTTTGACAACTTCCCATATATAAATCTTTACCTCCGGACCATTCCGGAACTCCTCGTGACGTCCGGGATCTCATCCGGGACTCCGAACAACATTCGGTAATCACATACAAGTCTTCCTAATAACCCTAGCGTCACCGAACCTTAAGTGTGTAGACCCTACGGGTTCGGGAGACACGCAGACATGACCGAGACGGCTCTCCGGTCAATAACCAACAGCGGGATCTGGATACCCATGTTGGCTCCCACATGCTCCTCGATGATGTCATCGGATGAACCACGATGTCGAGGATTCAATCAACCCCGTATGCAATTCCCTTTGTCAATCGGTATGTTACATGCCCGAGACTCGATCGTCGGTATCCCAATACCTCGTTCAGTCTCGTTACCGGCAAGTCACTTTACTCGTACCATAATGCATGATCCCGTGACCAAACACTTGGTCACTTTGAGCTCATTATGATGATGCACTACCGAGTGGGCCTAGTGATACCTCTCCATCATACAGAGTGACAAATCCCAGTCTCGATCCGTGTCAACCCAACAGACACTTTCGGAGATACCTGTAACGCACCTTTATAGTCACGCAGTTACTTTGTGACGTTTGGTACACCCAAAGCACTCCTATGGTATCCGGGAGTTACACGATCTCATGGTCTAAGGAAGAGATACTTGACATTGGAAAAGCTCTGGCAAAACGAACTACACGATCTTGTGCTATGCTTAGGATTGGGTCTTGTCCATCACATCATTCTCCTAATGATGTGATCCCGTTGTCAACGACATCTAATGTCCATAGTCAGGAAACCATGACTATCTGTTGACCAACGACCTAGTCAACTAGAGGCTTACTAGGGACATATTGTGGTCTATGTATTCACACGTGTATTACGATTTCCGGATAATACAATTATAGCATGAATAAAAGACAATTATCATGAACAAGGAAATATAATAATAATCCTCTTATTATTGCCTCTAGGGCATATTTCCAACAGTCTCCCACTTGCACTAGAGTCAATAATCTAGTTACATTGTGATGAATCGAACACCCATAGAGTTCTGGTGTTGATCATATTTTTCTCGCGAGAGAGGTTTAGTCAACGGATCTGCGACATTCAGATCCGTATGTACTTTGCAAATATCTATGTCTCCATCTTGAACATTTTCATGGATGGAGTTGAAACGACGCTTGATGTGCCTGGTCTTCTTGTGAAACCTGGGCTCCTTGGCAAGGGCAATAGCTCCAGTGTTGTCACAGAAGAGTTTGATCGGCCCCGACGCATTGGGTATGACTCCTAGGTCGGTGATGAACTCCTTCACCCAAATAGCTTCATGTGTTGCCTTCGAGACTGCCATGTACTCCGCTTCACATGTAGATCCCGCCACGACGCTCTGCTTGCAGCTGCACCAGCTTACTGCTCCACCATTCAACATATATACGTATCCGGTTTGTAACTTAGAGTCATCCAAATCTGTGTCGAAGCTAGCGTCGACGTAACCCTTTACGACGAGCTCTTCGTCACCTCCATAAATGAGAAACATGTCCTTTGTCCTTTTCAGGTACTTTAGGATATTCTTGACCACTGTCCAGTGTTCCTTGCCAGGATTACTTTGGTACCTTCCTACCAAACTTACGGCAAGGTTTACATCAGGTCTGGTACACAACATGGCATACATAATAGATCCTATGGCTGAAGCATAGGGGATGACACTCATCTCTTCTTTATCTTTTGCCGTGGTCGGGCATTGAGCCAAGCTCAATCTCACACCTTGTAATACAGGCAAGAACCCCTTCTTGGACTGATCCATTTTGAACTTCTTCAAAATCTTATCAAGGTATGTGCTTTGTGAAAGACCTATGAGGCGTCTCGATCTATCTCTATAGATCTTGATGCCTAATATATAAGCAGCTTCTCCAAGGTCCTTCATTGAAAAACAATTATTCAAGTAGGCCTTAATGCTGTCCAAGAATTCTATATCATTTCCCATCAAAAGTATGTCATCTACATATAATATGAGAAATGCTACAGAGCTCCCACTCACTTTCTTGTAAATGCAGGCTTCTCCATAAGTCTGCATAAACCCAAACGCTTTGATCATCTCATCAAAGCGAATGTTCCAACTCCGAGATGCTTGCACCAGCCCATAAATGGATCGCTGGAGCTTGCACACTTTGTTAGCATTCTTAGGAACGACAAAACCCTCCGGCTGCATCATATACAGTTCTTCCTTAAGATGCCCGTTAAGGAATGCCGTTTTGACGTCCATCTGCCATATCTCATAATCATAGTATGCGGCAATTGCCAACATGATTCGGACGGACTTAAGCTTCGCTACAGGAGAGAAAGTCTCATCGTAGTCAATCCCTTGAACTTGCCGATAACCCTTAGCGACAAGTCGAGCTTTATAGACGGTGACATTACCATCCGCGTCCGTCTTCTTCTTAAAGATCCATTTGTTTTCTATCGCTCGCCGATCATCGGGCAAGTCAGTCAAAGTCCATACTTTGTTTTCATACATGGATTCTATCTCGGATTTCATGGCTTCTAGCCATTTGTTGGAATCTGGGCCCGCCATTGCTTCTTCATAGTTCGAAGGTTCACTGTTGTCCAACAACATGATTTCCAGGACAGGGTTGCCGTACCACTCTGGTGCGGAACGTGTCCTTGTGGACCTACGAAGTTCAGTAGCAACTTGATCCGAAGTACCTTGATCATCATCATTGTTTTCCTCTTCAGTTGGTGTAGGCATCACCGGAACATTTTCCTGTGCTGCACTACTATCCCGTTCAAGAGGTAGTACTTCATCGAGTTCTACTTTCCTCTACTTCTTTCGAGAGAAACTCGTTTTCCAGAAAGGATCCGTTCTTGGCAACAAAGATCTTGCCCTCGGATCTTAAGTAGAAGGTATACCCAATGGTTTCTTTAGGGTATCCTATGAAGACGCATTTTTCCGACTTGGGTTCGAGCTTTTCAGGTTGAAGTTTCTTGACATAAGCATCACATTCCCAAACTTTTAGAAACGACAGCTTAGGTTTCTTCCCAAACCATAGTTCATACGGTGTCGTCTCAACGGATTTAGACGGTGCCCTATTTAAAGTGAATGTAGCTGTCTCTAGAGCGTATCCCCAAAATGATAGCGGTAAATCGGTAAGAGACATCATAGACCGCACCATATCCAATAGAGTGCGATTACGACGTTCGGACACACTGTTACGCTGAGGTGTTCCAGGCGGCGTGAGTTGTGAAACGATTCCACATTTTCTTAAGTGTGTACTAAATTCGTGACTTAAATATTCTCCTCCACGATCCGATCGTAAGAATTTTATCTTTCGGTCACGTTGATTCTCTACTTCATTCTAGAATTCCTTGAATTTTTCAAAGGTCTCAGATTTGTGTTTCATCAAGTAGACATACCCATATCTACTCAAGTCATTAGTGAGAGTGAGAACATAACAATATCCTCCGCGAGCCTCAACGCTCATTGGACCGCACACATCGGTATGTATGATTTCCAACAAGTTGGTTGCTCGCTCCATTGTTCCGGAGAACGGAGTCTTGGTCATTTTGCCCATGAGGCATGGTTCGCATGTGTCAAATGATTCATAATCGAGAGACTCTAAAAGTCCATCAGCATGGAGCTTCTTCATGCGCTTGACACCAATGTGACCAAGGCGGCAGTGCCACAAGTATGTGGGACTATCGTTATCAACTTTACATCTTTTGGTATTCACGCTATGAATATGCGTAATATTACGTTCGAGATTCATCAAGAATAAACCATTGACCATCGGGGCATGACCATAAAACATATCTCTCATATAAATAGAACAACCATTATTCTCGGATTTAAATGAGTAGCCATCTCGTATTAAACGAGATCCAGATACAATGTCCATGCTCAGACTTGGCACTAAATAACAATTATTAAGGTTCAAAACTAATCCCATAGGTAAATGTAGAGGTAGTGTGCCGACGGCGATCACATCGACCTTGGAACCATTCCCGACGCGCATCGTCACCTCGTCCTTCGCCAGTCTCCGCTTATTTTGCAGCTCCTGCTGTGAGTTACAAATGTGAGCAACGGCACCGGTATCAAATACCCAGGAGTTACTACGAGTACTGGTAAGGTACAGATCAATTACATGTATATCAAATATACCTTTAGTGTTGCCGGCCTTCTTGTCCGCTAAGTATTTGGGGCAGTTCCGCTTCCAGTGACCCTTCCCCTTGCAATAAAAGCACTCAGTTTCAGGCTTGGGTCCATTCTTTGACTTCTTCCCGGCAACTGGCTTACCGGGCGCGGCAACATCTTTGCCGTCCTTCTTGAAGTTCTTCTTACCCTTGCCCTTCTTGAACTTAGTGGTCTTATTGACCATCTACACTTGATGTTCTTTCTTGATTTCAACCTCTGCTGACTTCAGCATTGAAAATACTTTAGGAATGGTCTTCACCATCCCCTGTATATTGTAGTTCATCACAAAGCTCTTGTAGCTCGGTGGGAGCGACTGGAGGATTCTGTCAATGACCGCCTCATCCGGGAGGTTAATGTCCAGCTGGGACAGGTGGTTGTGCAACTCAGACATTTTGAGTATGTGCTCACTGACAGAACTATTTTCCTCCATCTTACAACTATAGAACTTGTCAGACACTTCATATCTCTCGACCCGGGCATGAGCTTGGAAAACTAGTTTCAGCTCCTCGAACATCTCATATGCTCCATGTTGCTCAAAACGCTTTTGGAGCCCCGGTTCTAAGCTGTAAAGCATGCCGCACTGAACGAGGGAGTAATCATCAGCACGAGACTGCCAAGCAGTCATAATGTCTTGGTTCTCTGGGACGGGAGCGTCACCTAGCGGTCCTTCTAGGACATATTGTTTCCTGGCAGCTATGAGGATGATCCTCAGGTTCCGGACCCAGTCCGTATAGTTGCTGCCATCATCTTTCAGCTTGGTTTTCTCTAGGAACGCGTTGAAGTTCATGTTGACATGAGCGTTGGCCATTTGATCTACAAGTCATATTTTGCAAAGATTTTTAGACTAAGTTCATGATAATTAAGTTCATCTAATCAAATTATTTAATGAACTCCCACTCATATTAGACATCCCACTAGTCATCTAAGTGTTACACGATCCGAGTCGACTAGGCCGTGTCCGATCATCACGTGAGACGGACTAGTCATCATCGGTGAACATCTCCATGTTGATCGTATCTTCCATACGACTCATGTTCGACCTTTCGGTCTCTTGTGTTCCGAGGCCATGTCTGTACATGCTAGGCTCGTCAAGTTAACCCTAAGTGTTCTGCATGTGTAAATCTGTCTTACACCCGTTGTATGTGAACGTAAGGATCTATTACATCCGATCATCACGTGGTGCTTCGGAATGATGAACTTTAGCAACGGTGCACAGTTAGGCGGAACACTTTCTTGAAATTATTATAAGGGATCATCTTATTTACTACCGTCGTTCTAAGTAAACAAGATGCATAAAACATAATAAACATCACATGCAATTATATAAAGTAGTGACATGATATGGCCAATATCATATAGCTCCTTTGATCTTCATCTTCGGGGCTCCATGATCATCTTGTCACCGGCATGACACCATGATCTCCATCATCCTGATCTCCATCATCGTGTCTTCATGAAGTTGTCACGCCAACGACTACTTCTACTTCTATGGCTAACGCGTTTAGCAACAAAGTAAAGTAATTTACATGGCGTTCTTCAATGACACGCAGGTCATACAGAAATAAACACAACTCCTATGGCTCCTGCCGGTTGTCATACTCATCGACATGCAAGTCGTGATTCCTATTACAAGAACATGATCTCATACATCACAATATATCATTCATCATTCATCACAACTTCTGGCCATATCACATCACATGACAATTGCTGCAAAAACAAGTTAGACGTCCTCTAATTGTTGTTGCATCTTTTACGTGGCTGCAATTGGGTTCTAGCAAGAACGTTTTCTTACCTACGAATAACCGCAACGTGATTTTGTCAACTTCTATTTACCCTTCATAAGGACCCTTTTCATCGAATCCGCTTCAACTAAAGTGGGAGAGACAGACACCCGCCAGCCACCTTATGCAACTAGTGCATGTTAGTCGGTGGAACCGGTCTCATGTAAGCGTACGTGTAAGGTTGGTCCGGGCCGCTTCATCCCACAATACCGCTGAAGCAAGATAAGACTAGTAGCGGCAAGCAACTTGACAAGATCTACGCCCACAACAAAATTGTGTTCTACTCGTGCAATAGAGAACTACGCATAGACCTAGCTCATGATGCCACTGTTGGGGAACGTTGCAGAAAATTAAATTTTTTCCTACGGTTTCACCAAGATCCATCTATGAGTTCATCTAAGCAACGAGTCAAGGGAGTGAGTTTGCATCTACATACCACTTGTAGATCGCGCACGGAAGCGTTCGAGGGAGCGGTGATGATGGAGTCGTACTCGACGTGATTCAGATCACCGATGACCAAGTGCCGAACGGACAGCACCTCCGCGTTCAACACACGTACGGTACGGGCGACGTCTCCTCCGTCTTGATCCAACAAGGAGGAAGGAGAGGTTGAGGAAGACAGCTCCACCGGCAGCACGACGGCGTGGTGTTGGTCGAGAAGCAGCACTCCGACAGGGCTTCGCCAAGCTCGTGACGGAGAAGGAGAGGTGTTGGGGAGGGGAGGGGCTGCGCCTTGGCTTGTTGTATTGCAGCCCTCCCCTCACCCCTCTATTTATAGGGGAAGGGGGAAGGGAGGGCCATCCCCTCTAGATGAGATCTAGAGGGGGGGCGGCGGCCAGGGAGGGGGGCTTGCCCCCCAAGCAAGGGGGGCGCCCCCTCTAGGGTCCCCCCAACCCTAGGCGCATGGGCCCAAGGGGGGGGGCGCCCAGCCCACCAGGGGCTGGCTCCTGCCCCATGCGGCCCCATGTGGCCCCCCGGGAGGGGTTGCCCCTCCCGGTGGACCCCCGGAACCCTTCCGGTGGCCCGGCTACAATACCGATATGCCCTGAAACTTTTCGGTGTCCGTTTGACAACTTCCCATATATAAATCTTTACCTCCGGACCATTCCGGAACTCCTCATGATGTCGGGGATCTCATCCGGGACTCCGAACAACATTCGGTAATGACATACAAGTCTTCCTAATAACCCTAGCGTCGCCGAACCTTAAGTGTGTAGACCCTACGGGTTCGGGAGACACGCAGACATGACCAAGACGGCTCTCCGGTCAATAACCAACAGTGGGATCTGGATACCCATGTTGGCTCCCACATGCTCCTCGATGATGTCATCGGATGAAACACGATGTCGAGGATTCAATCAACCCCGTATGCAATTCCCTTTGTCAATCGGTATGTTACATGCCCGAGACTCGATCGTCGGTATCCCAATACCTCGTTCAGTCTCGTTACCGGCAAGTCACTTTACTCATACCGTAATGCATGATCCCGTGACCAAACACTTGGTCACTTTGAGCTCATTATGATGATGCACTACCGAGTGGGCCCAGTGATACCTCTCCGTCATACGGAGTGACAAATCCCAGCCTCGATCCGTGTCAACCCAACAGACACTTTTGGAGATACCTGTAACGCACCTTTATACTCACTCAGTTACGTTGTGACGTTTGGTACACCCAATGCGCTCCTACGGTATCCGGGAGTTACACGATCTCATGGTCTAAGGAAGAGATACTTGACATTGGAAAAGCTCTAGCAAAACGAACTACACGATGTTGTGCTATGCTTAGGATTGGGTCTTGTCCATCACATCATTCTCCTAATGATGTGATCCCGTTGTCAACGACATCTAATGTCCATAGTCAGGAAACCATGACTATCTGTTGACCAACGAGCTAGTCAACTAGAGGCTTACTAGGGACGTATTGTGGTCTATGTATTCACACGTGTATTACGATTTCCGGATAATACAATTATAGCATGAATAAAAGACAATTATCATGAACAAGGAAATATAATAATAATCCTTTTATTATTGCCTCTAGGGCATATTTCCAACACGGCCACGGCGCGGCCAGTAGGGCTACGGCCACGGCCACGGCTCGTCCAGCAGGGCCACGGCCAGCACGGCGGCGCCGGCGACCAGCGGGGTCTCAGCCAGCAGGGCGGCATGGTGACGCGTGCAGCGGGCATGCGAGCGCGGCGACGGGACGGCCAGCAGGGCCATGGCGGCGGCGACGGGGACGTCGTCATCTGCCTCGGGATGTGTATCTTCGTCGCATTCATCCGGAAAAACAACGGCGCATGACACATCTGGTGCTGTTGCGGCGGTACTGCGATCATCTGGATCGCGATCTGTACCGACTCCCTATAGTGCAGTCAACAAGTTCCTCTTAGTCCAAGAACATCGACATTGGTCGGTGACGTGTTCGTCCGCTCGGTTCTTGGGAGGAAAATCCGCACCATAGGTAGATCAAATCAGAAAAATAATCTAATCGCAAAAACGGAATCATAGTGACGAAAGGAATCCATTTTTGCAAAGAGTGGGATCGGATCTTATACCTCCGCGGGATCGACGAAAGCCTGCGTGATGCAGGCGTGACGCAGGCTTGATGGAGAGTTGATGGAGCGAAGCGTGCTGATAACGTGTTCCGCAACTCCTGCCGGCGAGTCCGGTCCAAGGTTGCGGAGCGAGAGCGAGCGTCATAGACGAAGTAGTCGAAGTAGTCGTACACGCGAAAGTAAATGACACAGAAAGATATGAAGGAGACCAGCTTTATTAATCAATGATCAGGGGTTACAATGATATCTCCTCGCTGCTTTATATAGGGACTAGGTGATCTAGGGATAAGTACCCACTTAACATAAAGTGGGGGAAACGGGAGGGGCTACCCCGTGCGATACGCACGAGGCGCACCGCCACCATCGAGATGGCCCCGGTTTCCCAACACTAACTACGGTGGTGCACGCGCGTACAAAGGAGACCCGGCCATGCGGGCTAGCTAACGAGCCAACGCACCAGCCCTCCACTCTCGCCAACGGCCGCTGCCTTACGAGCCAGACCTGGAGCGCATACTCGCGCGCGCACATCAGTCATTGCCCCGAGAAGTGGTTTACTCCCAACACACTCCTCCTAAACCACGACCTCGCCATCGCCAGAGTTGTTGTAGCTTTCGTCATTGTCGTTGTCATGGCCGTGACCCAGCCCGCGGACCCGACCTGGCGCATCGACGCCGGTCGCACCGCCACGGAACCGACCTGGCGCACTGACGGCGGTCGCACCGTGCTCCGTCACGACCCCGGCGACATACGCCGAGCTCCATCTCCGTCGGCGACACATGTCCGTCGTCCCTCCGCGCCCCGCACGTCCCGCGCGCACCCGGCGCGCCCGACGAGCCCGACCGCACCAGTGCATCCCGCATGTCCCGCGCGCACCTGACGCGCCCGACGAGCCCGACCGCACCAGACGCTCACCGCGCGCCGCCTCCGTGTCTGCCATGGCAGCCGCCAGCGACAAACGTCGGAAGGATGTAGCCGAACTCGAGCACGGACTCAAGCACAACGGCGACATACGCCTCCTCCCAACGTCAACCGCACGCTCGTACGCGCGCCCGCGGTCCCGACGCGTTCAATGCGCACCCATAACAAGCACCGGTCATGCTGGGCTCACCGCCACGGCTTATTGCCTTGCACCGCCGCGGCCTCAACTGCAGCGCAACACCTCCATGCCGCCACGCCGCGCCACCGCGCAGGTCCGCCGGGGCCGCCGCGGCTCCGTGCCACGCGCCTCTACGGTTGTCGCGCCGAGCCGCCGCGACCTCTGCGCCACCACGCAGGTCCTCCGCGACCTCCTCGTCTCCGCGACCACTGTGCTCTTCGCGCGCACGACATCACACCGCACAGCCGCGGACTCGCCACGCCGTCACCACGCGCTCGCCGCGCGCCGCAGCCGATGCCTCCATGTCAGCCGCGCACGCCGCGTCCGCCGCGGCCACCGCGGCCTCCTCGCCGCGCCGCGCACCTCCATAGACCGACACACGGCCCGGAGCTTCACCGCACAGCCGCCGGCAAACGCCGCCACCGCCGCCACGCCTCCGACACGGCAAGCACGCCCAAGACACCAAGCTCATGATACCAATTGTGGGAACCGAAACCCTCTACCTACCTCTCCTCTCACTCGAACGGAGGTGGAAGAAGAACAGTGGAGACAACATTTTCCGGCCGGCGCACGAACGCCCCAATCCTTTTCTTCCTTACAATGCCTACATGGCTACACACGGCTCCCCTCGATCAATACATCAAGGGGCCTTTTATACCCGGCTGCACACACAGCATCCGGCCACCATACCGGCCACTAACTCCACGCACGCACGCACTAGTCTAGCTAACAAACTCACTAAGCCAGCTACATGCACGGCGTCCATATCCATGATGCATGCATGCACTAACCAACTAACCTGCTAACTACGGTGCACGCGCGTACGGAGGAGACCCGGCCATGCGGGCTAGCTAATGAACCAACGCACCAGCCCTCCACTCTCGCCAACGGCCGCTGCCTTACGAGCCAGACCTGGAGCGCATACTCGCGGGTGCGCATCAGTCATCGCCCCGAGAAGTGGTTTACTCCCAACAGCCGAGGTAGTCGTCTCGCGTCGCCGACGGACATGTATCTAGCATCTGCGACCTGCGGACTCCGGACAAGATGAAGCAGATGTTGCTCGACTGTCTGGACGCTGCTGCCACCACCATTGGCAAGCACAGTCCTCCACACATGGGAAATGATCTTCTTCCTGCACCTGCTGCATGCCAGTGTGACTGTGAGCACACCAGCCACCAGGTATCTGATGGTGTGCCTCGCTGACACCATCCACGCTCTCTACATCAAGGCGGTGTCGCTGCTGCCGCATGACGCGCTCCACCGGCATCTCCGCGGCATCCTGGTTGCCGGGCATTGCTATGGCCCCATGCATGGACCCCGTGTCCAACATAATTCTCAATGCCATATGGTATGACAGTGCATGCCCTCTGCTGGAGATAGATGCTGTCGCTGAGCCGGACATTCTTGATGTCCAATCTATGCTTCCGCGTGGTGGTCCGCTCCCTCGACAGCCTTGTTGCCATGGTCTGCACGGCCACTGGTTTCTCCGACCACATGGCTGTCGAATACCTTTGCTAGAAGCAATGTGACCTATCTAAGGTGTTGCAGATGGCAACCAAGGAGGTGTGCTAGAAAGCATATGTTTGTGCAGGCCAAGCTGGGAAGCACCCCAAGCATTTGGAGCTTGCATCATTTCTTATGTCCATGGCTGATAATGTCCCTAAAGACACCCTGCTGGCCCACGAAGCAATGGGGAAAGGCTGTGTCATTTCTGATGCAGCTCTGGAGCAAGTGTACAAAATAATGGAGGATCAAAGCTCATCCACAGCACCATCAGATGATCATCCGAGGCTATGCCCATCGGCCTGGATGACGCTGGCATCAAGGAAGGGGGAATACGTGCAGAAGCAGAACTTCCTTGGTCAAGCCTTGGAACAATTGCTGCTTGACTACTCGAACCAGCATCCTTGGGTAATTATAACTCAGCTCTTGACTGCTTCTTGTAGTAGCTTGGACAAATTCTATTGTTACCGGGGGAGGGGGTATTCTTTCAGAAATGTACGTATGTCATCTGAATATGTTTGGACAGAGTTTATTCTTAGAAAACTTCTTGAATTGCTTCTTGTTGGAATGGATATTCCATCTCAGTTGAGCTTGAACAGTCTATTCTTCGAAAAGTGTGCTTGGACTTTTAAATTTCATGTGAATTAAGCTCGGACAAATTCTATTCGTTAAAAAAGCTTTAGGCCCTGTTTGGTTCATAAGTCCTAGGACTTTTTAGTCTCAATTTATAAGTCCCAAGTCCCTAAAAAGTCCCTACCTGTTTGGTTCCTGAGACTTATAAGTCCCTATAAGACCATATTACAACTATAAGTCCCTATAAGTCCCTCCTTGAGAGTCTTATTTCATAAGTCCTAAATGCCCACTTTAAGTCCTTATAAGTCCTTCCTGTTTGGTTTAGACGGGACTTATAGGAACTTTTTTAAGTCCCTAAACCAATAAGTCCCTGGAAACAAACACCCTCTTAAATTTCTTATTGTAGGAACATATTTTATCTCCATTCGTCTAATTATTACAGGTCCTTGTTTGAATATCATTTTTGAAATGTTTTTATCCGCAAAAAAGGTGCTTGCTTTAGGAGCACATTATATCTCTTGATTGTTTATTTGGATTATACAAACTACAACCTTACCCTTCCTTACTTAACTCGAATGGATTGCTGTAGGAACCTGTTCAGAGGCTAGATGTCATATGTGGTGTGAAGAAACAGGACCGTGTGCATCTAAAGTTCTACCATGTCAATTTCTTGGTGCATTATGACGATGTTTCCTCAGCGCGTGTGCTCTTCTTCGCTGAAGTGTGGCAGTCGAGCTTTCGGGCCAAACAAATTAGATCGAAACCTAACACATCTGTGAATCTTGTTACTCGACCGTGCACTGGATACAGTCGCCGAGTTAAACCTAGTGCACAATTCATCAAGGTTTACAGTAAATCTAGTCGGAAGGAATCGAAACAATCATTTTGTTGCCCGCTGCCTTATTACAGTCCGGACCATCCATACCTTGGTAAATGCATTCTATGAACTTACTGGGATGTAATATTTAGATTGATTTCCTTTAACGAATCGATTATAACAGATTTGAGGTCATTGCTAGGCCTGCTTCATGCATGTCCTAATCTCCTTTTATCAATATGCAGGACGTTGCTCTATCTGACCTATTTCGAGCAAAATTGTGCATCCACCATCCGGGAACCATATTGGGGCAGATAGCAGCCAACTTGGGGAACTCTTGGAATATTTGAATATCCGGGATTATAATCCTTCTGCTGCTGATAGCATAACGGAGTCAGATTTTGTATACTTTGATTGCCATAGGGATGCCAAGTTTGCAGAAGTTCTCAATGAGAGACGCTCTTCGGAGGAGAAGAAGCCGATCATCCGCTGGTCCTAATTATGACAAGTTTCCAGAAGTTGCAACAGGAGAGGTATCTATAGCACAATGTTCTGATTCCGACTTTCCCTCGAATCCTCGTGCATCAGTGATGGATGCTAGTGTTCTCAAAGGCAGTCAGCCAGAGTCAGATCATTAGCATTTGCGCACAGACTAATAATGAGACTCTACAGATAACAAGCTGTGCTAGTTTTTTTTTGCAAATTCATATCCAGAAAAGAAATTCAACATCTTAAGAACTTACATCATATAGATCTCCACCCAGCTTATGACAAGAAAGGAGATGTTTTAGGGCCTTGCAAAGACTAACAGGATGCCCCTCTTTCACAATTAAAATGTGATAAATGCACTGCCCAGCTTATTTGGCTGAATTTCTCACAGTGCACCTTCGCCTGGCGGACCTAGAATCGGAGGCTTCGGGGTGCCACTGTTCAAAGTTTACACTAAATATCATCACAATCTCAACAAATAGTCTGAAAATAGCAACAACTTGATGAATATTTAGTGTTAAGTATATAGTAAAATTGATTTTACAATTTTGGAGAGGGAGCCATGGCACCCACGTGACCCTCCACTGGATCCGCCCCTACTTCGTCAAGAGCAGGAACTGAAACACCATGAGGAATGTACTCCCTCCGTTCCTAAATATAAGTCTTTGGAGAGATTTCACTATGGACCACATATGGACCAAAATGAGTGAATCTATACTCTAAAATGCATCTAGATACATCCGTATGTGGTTCATAGTGAAATCTCTACAAAGACTTATATTTAGGAACGGAGGGAGTACATAGCTATTCTGTGTTAGAAGAGTAAACCGTGATCTCCACAGATTGGTTCAGTGTATCATGAAAGCAATAACGTCTGTGATGTTGACATACTACAAATAGCCAGAAACCAATATCAAACCACCATGCAAGATGAAAAAAAGCTCCCTGCTGCATACCTTTTCCTTTTTGATGAATGGTCCTGCTGCATACCTTGAACTTGAATTGTAGCTGAATCATTTTCAAGGCGAATAATTTGCTCAATGAGTTTATTGTACACTACACGGACAAGCTGGCAGCACCTCCCACATCCCATCAGCCACGATCACAAGTTTAGAGGCCTACAAAACTTAACAGTTAATTACCTTTATACTATACGGAAGAAAAGACAATTGTTACACACAATGCAATGTAGAAAATGACGTCTAAAATATTCTGGCAGGCAGATAGAAACTGCCGAGTTCCGTTAAGAATGCAATTCCAAAGCAGCACACACCCTCCGGTAATCAACTAAGCACAGAGCAATCAAAAGTTTTTTTTTCAAGAGTACACCATAGACGTACCGTATTTTTATAGAAGAGAGAAACACTTTTTACAAGAGTCGTGACTGATGCAAACATCGTCACGATTACACCAACTCCAACGGAGGAAGAAAAAAGCCTACTCTCTCACAAATCTAGCTAAACCCACAACTCCTACTCCAGCAAGTTTCCATAACTTGATATCCTCAAAGATTTGATGCACTAGATTAGCCGGCGTTCTAATCTGGTCGATCCGATTGAACACCCTCGCGTTCCTTTGCTTCCAAAGCTGCCAAGCTGTCGCAATGATGGAGTCAAGACCTCGCTTGTCCAGCCCCTGTAAAGTGACCCGTGTCCTTCCCCACCATTCCATGAAGGAATCTTCATGGCTTGGGATGTGTAAGTTGACTTGCAAGTACTCGAAACATCCGTGCCACACTTGCCTCACAAAGACACATTGTGCCAAGATGTGATCCACGTTATCCTCCTCTTGGCAGCACGTGTAGCACGCCGAAGGAGCGTCCTGCAAACCGTGTCGCGCCCGCCGATCAGACGTCCATAGCCGGTTTTGAGAAGCCAGCCAAGCAAAGATTTTTCACTTGAGGGGTGCCCAGCTACGCCAGATGCGCTGGGCTGTGGCAGAACGCGTTAAACCCTGGCAGAGCCGACTGTAGGTAGACTTTGTGGTGTATGCGCCTGAAGCGTCGCAAGGCCAAGTAAACTGATCCTCCTCTGAGACGCCTGTCGACTGTTGCAATGGCCTGATGCAAGCGGATTAGTTGCAGGTGTGCCATGAAGGAAAGCTCGTCTCTGATGTCATGTAACCAAGCTCCCTCCATCAGGGCCTGTTGCACTGTTCTCTTCCTTTTAGTCCTTGCATCCACCATTCCAGCAATCAAGGGAGCTATGCCACCAATTGCGAACCCATGTAGCCATCTATCTGTCCAAAACAAGACCCTACTGCCTTCTCCTACCTTTATTAGCACCATGCTATCAAAGACTGCTCTGGCCTCCTGGTCCACCATGAGTTGTAGACCTTGCCAAGGACGATTGAGATCTGTCCTCCTCAACCACTCACATCGCACTCTCATGGCCAAACCTTGCAACTTTAAGTTCTTGACTCCCAAACCTCCAAAGCAAGTTGGTCTGCTAATAGTTTGCCATGCCACCAAACATTGCCCTCCATTCACTGATTCCTTCCCTACCCAAAAAAGGCACGCATTCATTTGTCGATCTCTTCAAATACCCATTGGGGTGCGTCCATTACTAGCAAATGATGTACCGGACGCGCCGATATCACACTCTTGACAAGCACAAGTCTGTCGGGCCTCTGGATCAGTCCCCTTTGCCATGCTGGTATAAACCTCTTGACCTGGTCGAGCATGGGCTGCCAGTCCACTCGGGTGAGCTGATGGACGCTAAGTTGAAGACCAAGATATTTGCATGGCCATTCTTCCATCCGACAGTTCAAATATTGTTTAACCCTTTCTCCATCTTCCTGTTGCCCTTGGATCACAATGGTCGAAGTTTTCCTGTAGTTAACTCTAAGGCCAGAAGCATGACAGAACACTTGCAACATTTCTCTCACGCATGAGAGGTCCTGAGCTGTGGGCCGGATGAATAGGGCCACATCGTCTGTGTATATGGACAACCTTTGGTTTGCCTTGATACCATTGAAGGAGGACAGCACGCCCTCACTGGACGCCTTGCAAATAAGAGCCGAGAGAGATTCCATGGCTATGACGAAAAGTAGCGGGGAGCTTGGGTCTCCTTGACGCAGGCATTTTGCATGAGCAAACCTACGACCTTGAGCTCCATTGACAATGATTCTGGTAGATGCCGATTGGAGCAAAATTGCATTCCATCTCAAGAACTTCACGCCGAAGCCCTTTGCTCTGAGTACTTCGAAAAGAAAAGGCCATGAGATGGAGTCGAAAGCTCGCGAGATATCAAGTTTCAGAAATACTCCTGGAGCTCTCCTGGCACGAATCTTGCTAGCAACTTGTCTCACCAAGAGGAAGTTATCATGAAGATTTCTCCCTTGGATGAAAGCAGATTGGTTGACATTGATTAGCTCTTTCATCCTTGTTCGTACTCTGGATGCCATCATCTTAGAGAATAGCTTAGAGAAACTATGTGGCAAACTGATAGGTCGATAGTCTCCGATCTCTTCTGCGTCACACTTCTTCAGGATAAGGACCATGAGCGCTTTGTTCAGTTTGGCGAAGCCCCTCCCATCACAAACATACAACTTCATGATTGCGGCCATGATATCTTGCTTTATGATCGGCCAAGCTCGCTGATAGAATGCACCAGCAAATCCATCCGGCCCCGGAGCTCTATCCG
>NC_041391.1:293008800-293111855 GCF_002162155.2 Triticum dicoccoides | reverse complement strand
CAGATAAAAATCTAGCCTTTTCCCAATTTTAATTCTTGGCAGATTTTAGCAACTTAGCACAAGTCAAGCAATCAACCTACACATGCAATTCTAAGAGTATAGCAGTGGAATGTAAAAATATTGCACATGAAGGTAAAGGGAGGAGTTTGAGGGAGCAAATGCAATGTAGACACGGAGATTTTTTATTCGTGGTTCCGATAGGTGGTGCTATCGTACATCCACATTGATGGAAACTTCAACCCACGAAGGATAATGGTTGCGCGAGTCCACGGAGGGCTCCGCCCACGAAGGGTCCATGAAGAAGCAACCTTGTCTATCCCACCATGGCCATCGCCCACGAAGGACTTGCCTCACTAGGGTAGATCTTCACGAAGTAGGCGATCTCCCTACCCGTACAAACTCCTTGGTTAAACTCCACAATCTTGACGGAGGCTCCCAAGTGACACCGAACCAATCTAGGAGACACCACTCCCCAAAAGGTAATAGATGGTGTGTTGATGATGAACTCCTTGCTCTTGTGCTTCAAATGATAGTCTCCCCAGCATTCAACTCTCTCTCATAGGATTGGATTTGGTGGAAAGAAGATTTGAGTGGAAAGCAACTTGGGGAAGGCTAGAGATCAAGATTTATGTGGTTGGAATGGAATATCTTGACCTCAACCCAAGTGTAGGTGGTTCTCTCTCAGAAAATGTATGCTGGAAGTGTAGGCATGTTCTGATGGCTCTCTCCACGAATGAAGAGTGGGTGGAGGGGTATATATAGCCTCCACACAAAATCTAACCGTTACACACAAGTCACCAAACTCGGTTGGACCGAATCGTGAAACTCGGTCAGACCGATTTAGTTCAAAATGTGAACATTAGGCTTTTTGGTGGGACCGACATGTCAACTCGGTGGGACCGATTTCATTAGGGTTAAGGCATAACGTAATCTCGGTGAGACCGATTACACAAACTCGGTGGGACCGATTTTGGTAATAAGCTAACCAGAGAGTTGGTCAGGCAAACTCTGTGGGACCGATTCGCTCATTTCGGTTTGACCGAAACGTTACGAAGGGGAAACAGAGAGTTTGCATTGCAATCTCGGTGGGACCGATCGCTCATCTTGGTTAGACCGAAATGTTGCGAAGGGAAACAGAGAGTTTGCAATCCCATCTCGGTGAGACCGAGATCCCTATCGGTGAGACTGAGATTTCTATCGGTGAGACCGAAGTGACTAGGGTTTGTGGCAGTGGCTATGTCAAGTGAACTCGGTGGCGCCGGATAGAAAGTTTCGTTGGGGCCGAGTTTGACTTTTGGTTTGGAGAAAGTGGTTGAGGGCTTTGGATCATATCACTAAGCACTTTGATCAAGAAACTCATTAAGCAACACCTCACCCCCTCTTAATAGTATTGGCTTTTCCTATGGACTCAATGTGATCTGGGATCACTAAAAGTAAAATGTAGAGTCTTGTGCTTTGAGCTTGAGCCAATCTTTTGTCCTTAGCATTTTGAGGGGTCCACATTCCTAGTCCATGCCATGCCAATCATTGAGCTTTCCTGAAATATTTATCTTGAAATAGCATTAGCTCAATGAGCTATATGTTGTTAGGAATTACCAAAACCACCAAGGGATAGTTGCACTTTCAATCTCCCCCTTTTTGGTAATTGATGATAACATATAGATCAAAGCTTCGACAAATGATAATAAGATTGAAATACATCATCGCTTTGAGAAGTACTCCCTCCGTCCCATAATCTAAGATGATTTTTGACACTAGTGTAGTGTCAAAAAACGTCTTACATTATGGGACGGTGGGAGTATGTGATAAGCAAGAGCTCCCCTTGAATTTGGGCATTATTTAGAATTTGCTTTTGAATGCAAATGCACAATTGATTAGGATCATGGGTTACTCTTCCATGTCACATACATCTTGATGGAGCACTCAAAATGATAGAAATTAAAAGCATGCACTCATCACCAAGCAAGTGAATGATCATATATGAGATATAAGATATAGTATCATCCAAGCAATCATTAAAGTAGCATATGATCAAACACATGATCATACAAGTATCTCACACAAGGACATAGAGTATTTAAGCAAGCACACAAGAGAGATAAAAAAGCAACACTCTCTCTCGAAGCCTATGATCTATGCATATTTCTCCCCCTTTGGCAACAAGTTACCAAAAAGTTTAAAAATGCATAGGCTATGCGTCTCTCAGGCTTGGTCTTCGGGAGGTGGTGTAGAGAGAACTCCAAGGATGAAGGCATCTGTTGATGTAGTTGGAGCTTGTGGAGTGGCTGCTAGAGGTGGCACTAGAGCTGTAGCTGCTGGTGCTGATGTTGTAGCTCTACTATCTGGTGTAGGCACTGCAGCAGACCTTAGACCTCTAGGCACTCACTGAAAAGCATCAGTGGTAGCCTTCCCCTCCTTCTCTTCTGCTTCCTCCTGAAGCTGCTCAACTGTTGTTTGTATCTCAGTCACCTTCAGATCAAGATCATAAAATTTTGTCTCTATGATCCTCTCCAGACTCTCCTGGTTCTAGTGGCTGCCTTTGGCAAGTTGCTAGGTGTGCTCCTGCTGCCATCATCAGAGGTGCTTGAGGGATCAGAGCCCTCACTCATTTGCACCTGCTCTTCAGACCTGTTCTGACTGTCACTCTGATCAATCATCTTGGCAAACTTACTGACAATAAAACCTGTGAATAGATGTAGATGAGGTAGAGTGGATGAGCATCACAAAGTGCAGAGGCTTTTGCAAAATAGATGACTTAAAAACTTAGTTTTAGTTATCCACAGAAAGCATTTCGGAGCTACCGATTTGTAAACTCGGTGATACCGAAGCAACACTTGGAGCCTAAACTAGTGAACTCGGTCAGACCGAGTCACAGTTCGGTGGCACCGAGACTGCTAGGGTTTCACAGAGAATCAAACTCGGCCGCACCGATTTGCAATTTTCAGTTAGACCGAAAATCGCATGTGCAATGGCCTAAGCCAAATCGGTGAGACCGATTTCTACAACTCGGTCGGTCCGAGATGAGTTCGGCGGAGACCTAACCCTAAATTTTCAAATCAAATCTAACCTAAGGAATATTTTCAATGGATAGAGTGTTTGCATACGTGGTGATGATCATGGCAGAACAATGTGCTACGAATCAGAGGTAAAAGAATAGCACAAAAGATCGAACCCATACCCTAGTGCGGCGAGAGTTCGCTACGGCGGCAGCGGAGGAGCAGAATTCCATTGACGGTGATAGAGACTAGCGACGGGAGGTTGCTGGCGGCGAGGAGACGATCCGGAGACCCGAGGCAGCAGAGCAGGATACGCGCAGGCTGAGAGGTTTCGAAGAAATTTCCAAAATCTCACCCGTGGGTATATATATCCCGACCCTGTCGGTGTGACCGAGTGGAACAACTCTGTGGCACCGAGATGCAGAATCGCAAGCGGTTACTGCAACTCGGTGTGACTGAAGAGTTCAAATCGGTTGCACCGAGATGGAAAACCTAGATCAACTTAGTGATCTCGGTGTGACCGAAATGGATGATTCGGTCATACTGAAATGCACAAAGAGGTTTTGGAAGTTTATGTCTATGACGAATCGGGGACTCCAAGTGCTCCTCACACAGAGTGGTTCGAATCTGACTTGATCAAACTTTGTGAAGTAGCATGAATAGAGTTTGAGACGAGAAAAGCATAGATAGCTAGAGGGAGTTCTTAGGCATTCTTGTCCATCCATTTGGCAAAAGAGAAAAAGCCAAACAATCAAAACAACAAATGGATGTCCTCGAATGAGTAAAATATGCAATCAACATGCTCACACAATAAAATGACAAATGAAATATGTGACAAAGCATGCACAATCACTCCAGCATCTAACAAGCAATTTGGCGATGACTAGGTCATCTACATATGAGTATATTGACTTAGGAGTCAAATGAGAACATTTGATCATAGGTCATACTCATCATTTAAGCACAAGTGGGGTTACCACTTTTACATAAAGCATTGATGTGTTCACATCATTAGAGTTGATTTAGCTCAATTGATTAGAGTAAAGCTCCCCCTAGATGTGATATTCCCCCTTAGAGGTATAAACTAACCTTGGGTTTTGTCGATGATGACTTCATGTAGGTGTTGAAGATGTGGACACTCAATGTTGATGTAGATCAATTGGAGCAATCCTTTGGAGTGAGTTGCACTTTCAATACCTACACGGGTTAGTCCCACAAGGAACAAACAAGGATATCCATAGACATAGAGTGATGTTCACATAAGATGATGTCCATGAAAGCATTAGGTTACCTTGTCCCTTGTCTTACCAACAAGAGGGTTTGTGACTCCTTGAACTAGTGCAAGATATGGAAGTTGTTTGCACATGTCCTTGCCAAAAGATATGAGTGAAATATGTTGGTAGAGTCACCCTCAAGAACTCTCTAGTTCTTATTCTTTGGGATCCACACCATCTTGATGGGAATCCTTGGAGTTGTAGTCATACTGGATGAAGTGGAACTTGATGTAGTCTTGGGAACCCACTTGACCAAGGCCTTGGGAGCTTCTTCAAATGCATCAATCTCCTGTTGAAGCTTGTCCTTGCCTTTTTGCTTGTGGTCTTGTGGTGGAAGATCATCTTGAGCTTGTGTTCCTTGAAAAGAAGTAGGATCATACTTCTCTTGTTGAGGAACAAACTTCGTCTTGGGGTATTGATCTTCTTCCCACTCAACTCCATTGGCATTGAACTTTCGTTCAAAACCAACACCTTGATTCTTCTGGTGTCTTCCTTGCTTGCGTACAATTTCCTCAAATTGCTTACTTCCGGCAAGGCTCTTGTAAACACCTTTCTCTATAATTCCCTTCAATAAGCTATTTTCTTGCTCAAGTGTAACTTGGCTAAGAGAATCATTAGTGGAATCAAGAGAACTACTATAAGCAACAATATTGGATTTAGCATGATTATTGTTACTACTAGATGAAGAATCTTTCTTGCTCTTGTTGCTAGATTTTACTTGTGGCATGTAAGTAGACAAGAGTAAACGCTTGGCAATGTAAGAAGAACTTTTCTTGCAAAGATCATCATTGATTGCCTTTAAAAACTCATGCTCTTGATCAAGGTTGAGCTTTTCAAAGCGTAGCTTCTCATGAGTCTTTAAAAGTTCTCGATGATCCTCCAAGGTAGTTTCATGAGCTAACTCAAGAGTGTTTAGTTCTTTAGTTAGACGCTCAATCTCCTTCTTATCATCGTCATTCGTTTTATCTTGATTATCATGATTAATAGCAGGTTCATCATAGTTTTCATAACTAGACTTGTCAACAAGTAAATCATCATCTTGTAGCACATCATCCTCATCACTATTGAAATCAACATACTCGGGGTGTGATACCTTTGGACATTTAGCCATGAAGCATCTTCCAATTCCTACATTGGTGAGTCAAATATGTTGTAGGAGTTGGTTGACACAAGTGCTAGTCTGGCAACACCTTTATCTTGAGTATATTCGGAGTTGGAGTGATAACTTCTTTCGGAGTGATGGTCGGAGTCGGAGCCGGATACCCATTCACCAACATGAGCTTGATGTCTTCTTTTTGTGTAGCTCTTTGATGATTTGTCCTTCCTCTCCGAATCCTTGCTTCTCCGAGATGATCTTCGTTCATAACAATCATCTCTACTCCTTCTCTCTCTTGGTGGTGATTCTTCTCTTCTACTTCTTCTTTTGGGAGAATCTTCTCTTCTTTTGTAGGGAGCCATACACTCATTGGAATAGTGTCCGGGTCTTCCACAATTGTAGCAATTTTGCTGACGACTAGAAGATCTTTTGTCATTGTAGGACCTTGACTTGGAACTTCTTTCCTTGCTTCTACTCTTGTAGAACTTGTTGAAGTTCTTCACCATTAGGCTCAATTCTTCATTGAAGGATTGTTTCTCACTTGATGATGTGGGAGCATCACATGAGGCTTTGTAATCACCACTTGACTTGTTGTGGAGCTCTTCCTTATCCTTAAGTGACATCTCATGAGCAACAATTCTTCCAATGACTTCCGGCTTGAGATCTTTGTAATTGGGCATCATTTGGATCAATGTGCACACGGTATCATATTTTCCATCCAAGGCTCTTAGGGTTTTCTTGAAGATGAATCTATCGGTCATCTCTTCACTTCCTAAGCCGGCAATCTCATTTGTGATGAGAGCAAGCCTAGAGTACATTTCAGCGACACCTTCACCATCCTTCATTTTGAACTTGTCAAGTTGACTTTGAAGCACATCCAATTTGGATTCCTTGACGGAGTCGGTACCTTTGTGTATATCAATCAAAGTATCCCAAATTTCCTTTGCATTCTCGAGATAGCTGATTTTGTTGAATTTTTCGGGGCATAATCCATTGAAGAGTATATCACAAGCTTGAGCATTGTATTGTAGCATCTTCAACTCTTCTGCGGAGCTTCACGGTTCGGTTCTCTCCCATCAAAGAATTCACCTTGCAAGCCAATACACACAATAGCCGAAACAACGATGTTATGTCCAAGAATATGCATTTTCATCTCATGCTTCCAACTAGCAAAGTTAGTACCACCAAAGTAAGAACCTCTACGGTGGTAATTTCCCTCGCCAGATGCCATACTCTCTTAGGTTGTGAAACCAAGGCTATGATCACCAAAAGCTATGGAAATCAAGGCAAATGGAGACCAAATCTCTGATACCACTTATAGGATCGAAAGTATGTCTAGAGGGGGGGGTGATTAGACTACTTGACCAGATAAAAATCTAGCCTTTTCCCAATTTTAATTCTTGGCAGATTTTAGCAACTTAGCACAAGTCAAGCAATCAACCTACACATGCAATTCTAAGAGTATAGCAGCGGAATGTAAAACAATTGCACATGAAGGTAAAGAGAGGAGTTTGAGGGAGCAAACGCAATGTAGACATGGAGATTTTTTATCCGTGGTTTCGATAGGTGGTGCTATCGTACATCCACGTTGATGGAGACTTCAACCCACGAAGGGTAACGGTTGCGCGATCCACGGAGGGCTCCACCCACGAAGGGTCCATGAAGAATTAACCTTGTCTATCCCACCATGGCCATCGCCCACGAAGGACTTGCCTCACTAGGGTAGATATTCATGAAGTAGGCGATCTCCTTGCCCGTACAAACTCCTTGGTTCAACTCCACAATCTTGACGGAGGCTCCCAAGTGACACCGAACCAATCTAGGAGACACCACTCCCCAAAAGGTAATAGATGGTGTGTTGATGATGAACTCCTTGCTCTTGTGCTTCAAATGATAGTCTCCCCAACACTCAACTCTCTCTCATAGGATTTGATTTGGTGGAAAGAAGATTTGAGTGGAAAGCAACTTGGGGAAGGCTAGAGATCAAGATTTATGTGGTTGGAATGGAATATCATGACCTCAACACAAGTGTAGGTGGTTCTCTCTCAGAAAATGTATGCTGGAAGTGTAGGCATGTTCTGATGGCTCTCTCCATGAATGAAGAGTGGATAGAGGGGTATATAGAGCCTCCACACAAAATCTAACCATTACACACAAATCACCAAACTCGGTGGGACCGAATCGTGAAACTCGGTCAGACCGATTTAGTTCAAAATGTGAACATTAGGCTTTTCAGTGGGACCGACATGTCAACTCAGTGGGACCAATTTCATTAGGGTTAGGGCATAACGTAATCTCGGTGAGACCGATTACACAAACTCGGTGGGACCGATTTTGGTAATAAGCTAACCAGAGAGTTCGTCAGGCAAACTCGGTGGGACTGATTCGCTCATTTCGGTTCGACCGAAACATTATGAAGGGGAAACAAAGAGTTTGCATTGAAATCTCGGTGGGACCAATCGCTCATCTCGGTTAGACTGAAACGTTACGAAGGGAAAGAGAGAGTTTGCAATCCCATCTCAGTGAGACCGAGATCCCTATCGGTGAGACCGAAGTGACTAGGGTTTGTGGCAGTGGCTATGTCAAGTGAACTCGGTGGCTCCGGATAGAAAATTTCGATGGGTCCGAGTTTGACTTTTGGTTTGGAGAAAGTGGTTGAGGGCTTTGGATCATATCACTAAGCACTTTGAGCAAGAAACTCATTAAGCAACACCTCACCCCCTCTTAATAGTATTGACTGTTCCTATGGACTCAATGTGATCTTGGATTACTAAAAGTAAATTGTAGAGTCTTGTGCTTTGAGCTTGAGCCAGTCTTTTGTCCTTAGCATTTTGAGGGGTCCACATTCCTAGTCCATGCCATGCCAACCATTGAGCTTTCCTGAAATATTTATCTTGAAATAGCATTAGCTCAATGAGCTATATGTTGTTAAGAATTCCCAAAACCACCCAGGGATAGTTGCACTTTCACCCGCCATACTTCTTCTTTCGTGAAGATCTCGTCAAGCTCATGAAGGTAGGTTGGCTGAATACCAAGGAACTCGAGATATACCATGGTGTCTCTGGCTTGTTCGGTCCCCATCAATTCTTTGTACGCAGAGGAGAAGGCCTCTTCAATCAGGGCCTGGTCTGTGACTATCTCTTCTCAAATTTTGATCTTGGGGATGAAGTTTTTGGCCCTCCTGCCATTGGCGAAAGCTTGGAACAGCTTCATATTTGCATCCCCCTCTTTGACCCATCTCATTCTAGATCTTTGTTGCTCAATGGTGCGCTCTAGCAATGCCATACCCAGCAAAGCAACTTCAAAGTGCGTCTCAGCCATAGTTCTTGATCCGTGAGGATTCTATCTTCCTATGCCTTGTATAGCCGGCAGATTACGAGCGTTGACACTGCCATGAGAAGCTTGATGTTTCCCGTTGTCCTCTGGCCCCATGCTTGCAAGGAGGCGGTTGCATTTCTAAAGAGCGCATCAAGCCGTTTGAAAGGGTCCACGATCAAATCACTGCAAGCCCAGGCCTCCCTCACCGCATCATCAAAACCCTCTAGCTTCAACGAAAAATTCTCGAATCTGAACCTCTTCTTAGGACATCCCAATGCTCCAGTGCTAGGATGTAGGGGTGCATGATCTGACACTCCAGATGACAAAGCTTGCAGCAGACAGTCAGGGTATTCCAAGTCCTAGTCAACCGACAAAAGCACACGGTTGATTTTTGTCATGGTTGGCACATCTCGCTCATTTGACCAGGTGAACCTCCTTCCATGCATGTACATTTCTTTCAACTCGTTATTGTCCAGGAAGCTTCGAAACTTGGCCATCATTCTTCTATTGAGGTTGGTGTTATTTTTTTTAGGCGTGCAAAATCATGCTGAAGTCTCCTAGCAACATCCAAGGCCCCGGACAAAGCGCCCTTCTAGCATGCAACTCTTCTAAGAACACTGTTTTTAGTGCATATCCTTGCGGTCTGTAGACCACAGATAGCCACCAATTTGCCCCTGTACGGGTATGCACCTAACCCGTGATAAAGTCAGTGTCACACTGGAAGTGATCAATCTCCATGATGGTCGAGTCCCAAGCTAACAGGATGCCACCTCTGGTCCCCACCGCCGACACATAAGCAAAACCGTCACAAGACGGCCCTAAGCATTGCATAACACTGTAGCGATCAATTACGTCCATTTAGTCTCCTGGAGACAGACCGCGCTCACTTTAACAGTAGCTACAAACTCTCTAACCGCGTCTCTCTTGGCCGGGTTGTTTAAACCCCTCAAGTTCCAGCAAAAGACGGATGGACTTGGATCCATAAAGTCATAGTAGTGCCAGAACTCCTGCTAAGCTCAAGCTTAGTGCACTCCCACCACCGAGCTCCCGGATCCCAAATCTCCATTGATAGGCATCAACTTGCCAAACAATGATGCAATGACTCGTATATGTTGCTCTCGAAGCGGCGATTCAAACATCCCCTTGAGGTCCTGGACCATCTGCTCATCTACCTGATGATCATTGGGCACCAATCCCAAATCTCGAAGCAGAACACTCTTCGCTGGAGTCGCCTTGGGGGTGCCTTTCCCCACTGCACACTTGGCAGCTCTGGTGGTGCACCTTGGGGTGAAAGGCTCCGCATACGGCCATTATGCAGATGCCTGCACTTCTTTCAGCAGAGGGGGAGCTAGCTTCTTCATGATGTTAACACAGAATGCTTTGAGCTTTGCGTAAGCAATAGCTTTCGGGGGTGTCATTCCTTCCAGCGGCATGTCGCTGTTTAGCTTGATCTCCGCGTTTACCGATGTCTCATTTGGCTCATGCGAATCCTGCACCGCACCAATCTGCAGGGCCAAATGTGCAGGGGTGGGTGACGTAGACATCCTGCATGGCTGTGCCCCGCACGTAGTCACCTCCCCATGCAGCGGGGACTCATGATTGCCCTCGGGAATGCCAGGTGCACGATCCTTCTCATGGGTCTCGAATTCAGCAACCCTCAGGCACGTGTTCACATGATCTTGGACCGATGTTGCATGAGCCTGGACAAGCGTCTCGGTCTCTAGAGCCAAATGGCACGAGCTCTCCCTGGCTGTGCCAGTCTCAATTGCTGGGCCCAACTGCGAGGCCACCGGTGCTGGAGCCTGCACCTCACTTTCGACCTGTAGTGGTTCCCGCCTGGCCATAGGCCCCACCTGCTGTCCTCTATTGATGGCCCTCTCTTGCGCAGTTGGTGGAGGCGAGTCCCCATGTGACACCTGAGTGGGCCACGGCTAGATAACCATTGCTTCCAAGAGACAAACTAGCTGCAACTCATCCACTCGCTCCCCCCCTGGGCGAGACCGTGGGTTCTGCAGGCCTGCTACGTCTTGAGCTTGCATTGGTTTTTCCTTTGAAGAGGAAAGGGTGATGCAGCAAAGTAGCGTAAGTATTTCCCTCAGTTTTTGAGAACCAAGGTATCAATCCAGTAGGAGGCTCCTCAAAAGTCCCACGCACCTACACAAACAAACAAGAATCTCGCAACCAACGCGATAAAGGGGTTGTCAATCCCTTCACGGTAACTTGCGAAAGTGAGATCTGATAGAGATAATAAGAAAAGATAAATATTTTTGTTATTTTTATGATATAAATTGGAAAAGTAAAGATGAAAATAAAAGTAGATGGAAAACTTATATGATACAAGATAGACTCGGGGGCCATAGGTTTCACTAGTGGCTTCTCTCAAGATAGCATAAGTATTACGGTGGGTGAACAAATTATTGTCGATCAATTGATAGAAAAGCGCATAGTTATGAGATTATCTAGGCATGATCATGTATATAGGGATCACATCCGTGAAAAGTAGATCAAAATGATTCTGCATCTACTACTATTACTCCACACATCAACCGACTCCTGCTTGCATCTAGAGTATTAAGTTCATGAAGAACAGAGTAACACATTAAGAAAGATGACATGATGTAGAGGGATAAACTCATGCAATATGATATAAACCCCATCTTTTTATCCTCAATGGCAACAATACAATACGTGCCTTGCTGCCCCTGCTGTCACCGGGAAAGTACACCGCAAGATTGAACCCAAAGCGAGCACTTCTCCCATTGCAAGAAAGATCAATCTAGTAGGCCAAACCAAACTAATAATTCGAAGAGACTTGCAAAGATAACTTAATCACAAATAAAAGAATTCATAGGAGATTCAAATATTTCTCATAGATAAACTTGATCATAAACCCACAATTCACTGGATCTCAACAAACACACCGCAAAAAGAGTTACATCGAATAGATTGCCAAGAATATCAAGGAGAACTTTGTATTGAGATTCAAAGAGAGAGAAGAAGCCATCTAGCTAATAACAATGGACCTGAAGGTCTATGGTAAACTACTCACAACTCATCGGAGAGGCCTTGGGGATGATGTAGAGGCCCTCCATGGTCGACTCCCCCTCCGGCGGAGCGCCGACAAAGGCTCCAAGATGGGATCTCGCGGATACAGAAGGTTGCGGCGGTGGAAATAGTTTTTCGTGGTGCTCCTGGATGTTTTCGGGGTACATCGGTATATGTAGGAGGAAGAAGTATGTCGGTGGAGCAACGAGGGGCCCACGAGGGTGGGGGTGTGCCCACCCCCAGGGGGCGCGCCGGGAACCCTTGTGACCGCCTCGTTCATTGCTTGACGTCCATTCCAAGTCCCCTGGATTGCGTTTGTTCCAAAAAGATTGCTCCCGAAGGTTTCATTCCGTTTGGACTCTGTCGTGGAATTAACACGTCAGATGTCCTCATGAAAGGACTTAGTCATAGAGCCATCGCGACGGGTTAGCTTGAAGGGGTTAAACCGGACAAGGGACACGGGAGTTTTATACTATTTCGGCCCCTTCGATGAAGGTAAAAGCCTACGTCTAGTTGTGATGGGATTGATTGGGTTTCGATGACCGGGGAGCAAATACGCTTTGCCTGGGTCTCGAGTTGTTGTTTCTTGTTCCTGAACTGCCGTTGGGTCGTCCCTTTATATACATAGGTTGACGCCCGGCCGGTCTACAGAGTCCCGAGGCCGACTCATACAAGTGTCCGGCTCGGTCTCTCCTTTCCTAACTTACAATACAAGTTACATAATCATGGCGGTTTACCACTATGGGCCCTAATCCGTCTTTGGGCTCTGGGCCTCTAAGCTTCATCAGTAAAACGCCATCTTCTGGATCTTCGTGTGCTTCAATATAGTTGAGGGTGAACCGGGCCCTCCTGGCCGGTTTACGCTCAGTAGTTATATCCCCAATATTAGGCCCCATATTGATTTGAACCTCTTCATGTCAATCTTCAATACTTAAAGAAATTCCGTGAACATCTCCTTATATTCTCGTAAACCGCCATGATATCTTCTCCTATACTTTGTTAAACCGCCATGACGTCATCCTCTGGACACAGCAATGGATCATCATGACATCACCTCTCTATAAAAATATTAAAAAGATTCCCTTCATTAATGGTATCCCGAAGATCGAGGCGACAACCGCACCCACTTTTGCCTCTTCAGGCTCCTCAATTCTCGTGCCTGCCACTTATCCATTTGCCTTATAAATAGGCTCGGGGGTCCTTTCTTTTTTCCCCTTCCATGCCTCTTCTTCCTCCTCGCGACGCTCAAGCTCTGAAGCTCCGCCGCCGCCCTCAACCTTCGAGCACTGCATCGTCAAAGGCTGCTGCATCAACCTGATCGTACCAGAAACCTGCGGCTCTTCTCCGCTATCCCTGCTCATCTGGTAAGTTTCCTCCTCTCAACCCTAGATCTGTATTTAGGGTTTCTGCATTCATCCGTGTTCATAAGTGTTCATCTCCGTTCTTCGTATTTGCTTCTGCCATAGTTTCTTTGATCTAACTGTAGCATAGATCTCGTGCGGTAGTTGCTCCGCATCCAGTTTTAGCACTAGTAGATCTTCCTTCTTTTGTACAGAATCCTTTGTAGAACGCACGAACTTCTCTGTCCTTCTTAACGCCTTTATAGGTCGCAGAAATTTTTCTTACTGAAGCATGGTAGATCCAAATTAATTTCATCATTGTGTGAAACCTGTTTATGTCAACACTTAGTAGATTTTCATCTCTGGCTCGTCCATCTAAGGGCGGTTTAAACTTTTAGTAGTTGGTATTCCGCCATATATCATTAGCCCTCACTTAAACCGCCGTCTTGTTTTGAATAATAAACTCCAGTTTAACTCACTTATATACCTTCATCAAATTCCCCGATTTAACACCGATTAGTACACACCAACCATCTATCGTAAACCGGCCTTCATTTTTCCTTTTACAGTTTGTTTCCAAGATGACCAAGCAATTCGCCGCTTGCAACTAGGTTCCATCTCGGATCTCGGAAACGCAAATCAATGGATATGTTGTAACAAGCGCTTTAGCTTCAAAAAATGTCCTTCACTGGCGAGTTCCTGGCCCTGAGTGCCCTCCTGAGCCTCAAGATGGAGAAGTTATTGTTTTTATGCAGCACCTAGACCAGGGCTTCAGTCCTCCCGAATCAAAAAAATTCCGGGATGTCCTTGCTAGTTTTCAACTCCATCCACAAGATATTGGACCAAATTCCGTATCCAATATATGCGACTTTCAAGTATTTTGTGAAGTTTACCTTCAAGAGGAACCATCCGTTGAGCTCTTCTGGGACATTTTCCATCTAAACTGCCGAACTGAGTTTTCTGATGGTCCTAACACGGAACTTGGCAGGGTATCAATCCAGAAGAGGAAGGAAGTTGATTTCCCTCATGCAACACACCACAGTCATCCCAAAGACTGGAACCAAACTTGGTTTTATTGTCAGAACACTGCCCCTGCTGGAGAAAACCCTTTGCCGGGTTACCGCCCTCACCGGCTTAGCAACGGCCACCCGTTACCTCGACGATTAACTGCCAAAGAGTGGCAAACTTATGCACCTCAACTCGCCAAGCTCCGGGCTCTCTTAGCCAACGGCTTGACTGGTGTGGATCTCGTTCGCTGCTGGGTTAAATGGCACATCCTGCCCTTAAGTCACCGCTCCGGATTAATGCATGAGTATACCGGCGATGCCAAGGACCCTCAATGGTTTAACGAAATAGAAATGACTGATGATGAAGTCACCGAATCGGTGAAGAAGATGTTAGACGAACCAATCGCCGCACGCAGCCAAACCGGGCTGGCCCCCTTCTACACCGCCAACAAACCACCAGCGGTAAAGATTTTAACTTTGTGCTTTCTTGATCCGCCTCCGCTTTAACATTGCTCTAATAAACCTTTGTTTAATTTTTGAAGGCTAATAACTCCTTTTGTAAAAGGAAGGCTTCAGATAAACAGACAAGGGCTCCTTGTGCCAAGAGAAAAGTTATAAAGAAAGCCGCCAAGAAGAAGACCGGCGAAACTGCTGATCCGCCCGAAGATGTTGAAGATTCAGATCAAGAGGTAGAACTTGACTCCCTTGGCTCCCTTTTCATACATCTTATTAACAATGACTATTATCAGGATGATGCGGAGGTCAGCCGTGCGGACCATTTTGAGGTAATCTCTCTTTCCTCCGAAGTAGACCTTGTGCCGGTTCAAAGATTTCGCCGTGTAGTTCGGAAAGTGAAATAATCTCACCCTCTTGCTTATTTGGATCCAAAATTTTCTTTGAAGACACAGCAACCTGAAGGGCGTCGCACAACCCGACATAGTGGCCAGCAAGTCACCTCTTCCGGTTTACCGGACACACCAACCCGGAAACGTCGTCCGGAGGTTACTTGTTCTCCCGAAAAACTTTATCCTTTGAAGGGTTTCTTCCGATACCCACTCAATCCGTCTGATCCGAATTATCAGGTGTCTTCCAATTCTTCTGGAGGTTCATCAACCACTTAGCTGCCTCCCCTTAAAACCGACGCTGGGTAAGCATACTACTTTTCGGTTTGTTTCTTCATGCGTCGGTTTATCATACTAATCTTTATTTTGATGTTGTAGTGCCAAGGCCCGATTGAGCAAGAAAGCCAAGACCAGCGGCCCCACTGACGATGTTGAACCGGAGAAGACCCTAGAAAATGCTGGTGAAAATCCTGATATTGTCATGGATGACTCTGCCCCGCACGACCCAGCTACTGATACTAATCCGCTGGAGGCTGACCCGGCTACACATGTTGATACATCAAGTCCGGGTGCCACGTCTCCAAGTCCAGTTGCTGATCCGCAGAGTTCAGCTGCTAATCCGCCAAGCCCTGCTGCCAATCCGCCAAGCCCTGCTGCCAATCCGCCAAGCCCTGCCAAAGATAATGTCAATCCACCGAGCCCAGCCAAAGATGATGATGATGTTATTATCACTAGCACTGCTTATACCGCCCCAGGCAATCCAGTTGCTTTATCAAAACATACTACCAAGGACGAATTTGCTGCTACGAGCAAGGGGAAAGGGAAGACCAATTTGTCAAGCTATGTTAACCTTTCTGCTCAGGATCTTCATTCCGGATTCTTGAACCGGCTTTACACCAGCCGAGATTATGAGGCCGGTTTGGTGAATCTGATGAAGGAACGCTATGAGGTAATCTTGCAAACACCTTCATCTTTATTCTGTACATTCATTGTATTGTAGCCCCCAAGGGCTGGTTTATCTCTTGAAGATAAAACCGGGACTTTAAGGATAAACAGTACTTCGACTTCGTAGCCCCCAAGGGCCGGTTTGTCTTGTGAAGACAGACCGGGACTTTTATATTCCATACTGTACTTTGTTGACTTTCGTTACTTGTGTATTTTCTTGATCAAACACACATTAGCCCCCAAGTGCCAAGATTAAAACTTGTATTGATCCTTGGGACTTCAAACAATCAGTAGTAAAGAAGCAATCCGCATTATCCCCCAAGTGCCAAGTGTATAGCTGGTTATATGCTTGGGACTTTTGATAAAATATTTACATGCTCCTCCTCTGATTGTGGCAGGCTGATATAAATCACCAAAGATCTCAAATTGCTGATCTTCAAGAGAATATCAAGTCCCAACAAGCAGAGACTTCCAAGGCCAAGGATGAGCTTAAAACCGCTTTAGCAGACATGGAACAACTTAAAGAAGGGTTTAAGACTGAGCGTGCCAACTGGGAGACTGAAAAGAATGCTTTGCTGAAGCGGGCTGAAGACACCGAATCGGCTCTTAAACCGGTGGCGGAAGAACTAACTGGGTTGAAGCACCAAGTGAATGCCATGACCTCTGCAATATTTGGTAAATACTCTTGCCAAGGCTTCTTGAATGACCATCTTTGCAATTTCCCGATTTAACATGAAATTCTTAAACCGTTGTAGGTGGCCGCATTGCTCATCTAGGCTCTGACATGCGGATGAAGCTGAAGGCAACATATACTCTGATTGAACAACTGTATACCGGTGCCCAACGGGTTATCTGTGCAGCCTCATACAACAATACAGCCCCAACATTGATCAAGGACACTCTAGAAAGGTTATCCATGACGCCAGCGCAAATAGAAGAGATGAAACGATCCACTGCCAGGGCTGGCGCTTTGTTGGCACTTACCCGAGCCAAACCATGGATAGCTGACCTAGATCGGGTGGATATTGCCAAGGCCTTTCCTAGTGAACAAGAGAACGGGGCAGAGTTTGATAACGAAGCCCTCAAAGTTGTGACAAGGGAGATGCGTCCTCTGGCAAGTCAATTGGCGGCAGAGGCTAACTTGACTGTTCATCGGTCCTTCTACGACGCCAACAACCAATGGATTAACACTGTGGTGGAAGAAGTGCAAAATCTTATCCCGCCAATCCGTAAGCACACTTACGCCCTTGACATTGATCGGGCCGAACTTATAAGTGAGGAGGCTGTCTTTCAAGCTTTAACCCGGATTGACTGGACCACCGTTGACTTCCAGCCACTGGATGGAGAGGAGGAGGCTGAACCGACGCCAGATGATCCACCAACTTCACGTCAACATGGGGATGAGTCTTGATCCGACAATTGGGTTGATGTTTCATAAACTTTGTTCTGTGGGAAGAACAATCCCTTATTTTGGGCTTCAAAGCGCCTTGTAATAGGCTAGTTAAAATACTTCGCTTCGTGGCACTGATGCTTAACCTTGTTGACCCGTCATGATATTTGCTGTGCTTGATTATACTTTGATAATTTTCATGCGATTCTGATATCTGCATAAAAAGAATTGTCCTGGCGGCTGATCGTCGGACGGGTCATAATGCCCAATATAAAGCCTGGCGAATAACCAAAGCGGAATACATATGAAATAACTCATACCCGTGATATGAAATCACTTAGTAAGGGTGAAAACCCAAATCTTGAGCTGTTATAACCCTTACCCTATAATGATGTTATGAATAAGTCATGCCATGTTAGGATGAACACCAGATGATCAGACTGGCGACATATAGTCAAAGCCAGGCCTGGTTTTGTAAACACCGATTTGATAAGATGGTTTGACAACTTATAGTTGAAAGCCAAGCCGGGTTAACAAACACCGGGTTAATATGATGACTGAAAAGCCATACCGGGTCAATGGACACCGGTTCAAGATAAATTTATCAAAAGGTGAAAACTTAGCAAAAAGCCAAACAAGAAACCATGTAGTCAAGGCTTTTCATGGGCCGCCAGGCCCAAATTCGAGGTTTTTCATGGGCTGCCAGGCCACTGAGTTAAACCATTTTGCAAAGCCTTTTAGGATGGGCCTCCAACTAACCAATCGCCGTTTTAACTTTGACAAGTTCAGGGTCTGTATAAGATTGACTTGTCAAACGTTCGGCGGGTCGTGCCAGGATTACGTGGATAGAAGTGGCTTACTTGATGAAGGCAGGTTAACCCGGGGTTTTAGGTGAATACACCAGGCTTCTATGCCGTGGGTCGATACCCAATTACAAGGGTCCTTTCAAACTCTTTGTTGCTTTGCACAAAGAGCCCCCAAGTAACTTTGTGAGTTGTGCTCAATGGGTGCCTATGTTTGAGCTGTGCATAACATCCAGACTCTCTTTGGCCCCTTGGGTGTGAAGCTCCCAAGCTGTTTTTGTGGCATGATAGCCGGTTTAACAGGTAGTACTTCGCTTTGTCAGCTGAAGCCCCCATGTAAACAAAGAGATTTGAAGAGAAAACGGCAGAGGCCCTGCTTATAGAAAGGATGCCGGTTTATTATATTGATCATAATATATACATTGTTGAAATATGTACATAAGAAAAGCCTGTGGCTCAAGTGTAGTAATGCCGAGGGAGAGCTATGTTCCACGGTCGCCGGGTCTCCTCCTCAGAGATGCGTGAGTCTTCTCGAACGTTAATGAGGTAGTATGATCCATTGTGCAGATTTTTGCTGACCACAAAGGGTCCTTCCCAAGGTGGGGATAACTTGTGCATATCAGTCTGATCCTGGATGAGCCGGAGCACTAAGTCGCCTTCTTGAAAGGTTCGTGTCTTAACCCGACGGCTGTGATAACACCGCGGGTCTTGTTGATAAACCGCCGATCGAGCCAAAGCCATGTCCCGTTTCTCATCTAACAGGTCCAGCGCCTCTTGGCGTGCTTGCTCATTATCCGCTTCAACGTAATTGGCAACCCGGGGCGAATCATGACGAATATCACTTGGGAGGACGGCCTCAGCCCCATTAACCAGGAAGAAAGGTGTATAACCCGTAGATCGGTTTGGGGTGGTGTTTATACTCCATAACACAGATGGTAATTCTTCCACCCAACAACCCGGCATCCGTTTCAAAGGAACCATGAGCCGGGGCTTGATACCCTTCAGGATTTCTTGATTCGCCCTCTCAGCTTGACCATTGGATTGGGGATGAGCCACGGACGCTACATCAAGCCGGATGTGCTCTCGTTGACAAAACTCCTCCATCTCACCTTTAGCAAGGTTCATGCCATTATCTGCAATGATGCTGTGTGGAAAACCAAAACGGAAAATGATATTTTTGAGAAATTGAACCGCCGTGGCTGCATCACACTTGCTGATGGGCTCCGCTTCATCCCATTTAGTGAACTTGTCAACCACCACCAACAGGTGGGTCTTCTTATCCTGGGAGCGCTTAAAAGGTCCCACCATATCAATCCCCCAAGTGGCAAACGGCCAAGTGATAGGAATCATCCGTAGCTCCTGAGCCGGAACATGAGCTCGACGTGAACATTTCTGGCAAGCGTCACACCGCTTTACCAGATCCTCCGCATCAGCATGAGCTGTCAACCAATAGAACCCATGACAAAAAGCTTTAGCCACCAAGGACTTTGAATCGGCATGGTGAACACAATCCCCTTCATGGATTTCACGTAGAATCTCTTGTCCTTCTTCAGGAGAAATACAACATTGAAATACGCCTGAAACACTACAACGGTGTAACTCGCCATTGTGAATAACCATAGACTTGGACCACCGGATTATCTGTCTGGCGAAGACCTCATATCTGGTAACTCGCCCCGGTTCATATACGCCAAATATGGAACCGTCCAATCCGGAGTGGTATGTAAAGAGGCCACCAATTGGGCCTCTGGATTAGGAATAGCTAAATCCTCCTCTGTAGGCAACTTAACAGACGGGTTATGCAATATATCTAAAAAGGTATTGGGTGGTACCGGTTTACGTTGAGATCCCAGCCGGCTTAAAGCATCTGCTGCTTCATTTTTGCACCGGTCAATGTGCTCAACCTGATAACCCTTAAAGTGACCTGCCACAATATCCACCCCGTGTCTATATGCCGCCATGAGTGGATCCTTAGAATCCCAGGTACCAGAAACTTGCTGAGCCACCAAATCAGAATCTCCAAAACAGCGAACCCAGCTTAAATTCATTTCCTTAGCCACACGAAGACCGTGGAGTAAGGCCTCGTACTTAGCTGCATTGTTAGTACAAGGAAACATTAAGTAGAGAACATAACAAATTTTATCACCTCGAGGGGAAGTAAGAACAACTCCAGCCCCCGAGCCTTCCAATTGCCTGGATCCATCAAAGTGAATAGTCTAGTATGTATTATCCGGTTTGTCCTCTGGTGCCTCTAACTCGGTCCAATCATTGATGAATTCAACAAGCGCCTGTGACTTGATTGATGTCCGAGGCATATACTTCAATCCGTGCGGGCCAAGCTCAATTGCCCACTTTGCAACCTGGCAGTTGCCTCCCTGTTCTGAATTATATCGCCCAAAGGACCTGAACTGACCACTGTAATAGGATGGCCTTGAAAGTATTGTTTGAGCTTCCGACTTGCCATAAAAGCCCCATAAACCAGCTTCTGCCAATGCGGATACCGTTGCTTTGACTTGATAAGTACTTCGCTGATATAGTAAACCGGCCATTGAACCGGATATTCCTTACCAGCCTCCTTGCGCTCCACCACAATTGCCACGCTGACAGCACGGGCATTAGCAACCACGTACAATAACAAGGGCTCTTTGTCAACCGGAGCAGCAAGAACCGGCGGTTCAACCAACTGTCGCTTTAAGTCCTCAAATGCCGCATTGGCTGCATCGCTCCAGACGAAATCGTCTGTCTTTTTCAACATCTGATACAAAGGAATCACCTTCTCTCCTAAACGGCTGATAAACCGGCTAAGGTCTGCAATTCGACCCGTCAGATGCTGAACATCATTGATACACTTTGGTTTAGCCAAAGATGTAATTGCTTTGATTTTTTCTAGATTAGCCTCAATGCCTCTGTTGGACACCAGAAAGCCTAAGAGCTTGCCTGCCGGAAAACCAAAAACACACTTGTCTGGATTAAGCATCATTTTGTAAACCCGAAGATTATGAAAAGTTTCCTTGAGGTCATCTATCAAGGTTTCCTTCTTCCTGGATTTTACCACAATGTCATCCACATAAGCATGAACATTACGCCCAATCTGCGTGTGAAGAAAATTTTGCACACAACGCTGATAAGTTGCCTGGGCACTTTTGAGCCCAAAGGGCATAGAAACATAGCAGAAGTCTCCAAAGGGAGTGATGAAGGCTGTCTTCTCCTGGTCCTTAACTGCCATTTTAATCTGATGATAACCTGAATAAGCATCCAAGAAACTCAGGCGCTCACAACCCGCTGTCGCATCAATAATTTGATCAATACGCAGGAGAGCAAAAGGATCTGCCGGACAAGCCTTGTTCAAATCTGTGTAGTCCACACACATACGCCAAGTGACGTTTTTCTTAAGAACGAGCACCGGATTAGCCAACCACTCGGGGTGAAATACTTCAATGATAAATCCACCAGCCAACAGTCGGGCTACCTCTTCACCAATGGCCTTGCGTCTTTCCTCGTTAAAGCGGCGAAGAAATTGCTTGACCGGTTTAAACTTGGGATCAATATTGAGAGTGTGCTCAGCGAGTTCCCTCGGTACACCTGGCATGTCAGAAGGCTTCCATGCAAAAATGTCCCGGTTCTCACAGATGAACTCGATGAGCGCGCTTTCCTATTTTGGATCCAGATTGGTGCTGATGCTAAACTGTTTGGATGAATCGCCAGGAACAAAGTCAACAAGTTTAGTCTCATCAGCCGGTTTGAACTTCAGGGTCAGGTCATGCTCAATGGTGGGCTTCTTCAGAGGGGTCATGTCTGTCGGATCAACATTATCTTTATAAAACTTCAGCTCCTTTGTAGCACAAACCGACTCAGCATAAGCCACATCACCTTCCTCACAATCCAAAGCGATCTTTCGACTTCCATGTACTGTTATAGTCCCCTTATGACCTGGCATTTTGAGCTGTAAATAGATATAGCAGGGTCTCACCATGAATTTTGCGTAAGCCAGCCGTCGAAACAGTGCGTGATACGGGCTCTGGATCTTCACCACTTCAAAGGTCAGTTTTTCAGATCTGGAATCATGATCATCTCCAAACATAACCTCCAAAGCGATCTTGCCAACAGGATATGCCGATTTACCTGGTACTACACCATGAAAAACAGTGTTGGACGGTTTAAGACTCTTGTCTGTCAACCCCATGCGACAAAAAGTCTCATAGTACAGGATGTTGATACTGCTCCCTCCATCCATCAGAACTTTGCTAAACTTGTAACCTCCCACCTGAGGTGCTACCACCAAAGACAGATGACCTGGATTGTCAACCCGGGACGGATGATCCTCTCTGCTCCACACAATGGGCTGCTCGGACCACCGCAAATAACGTGGCACTACCGGTTCAACAGCATTAACTGCCCTTTTGTGAAGCTTCTGATCGCGCTTGCACAGGCTAGTAGTGAACACATGATACTGCCCACCATTCAACTGCTTGGGGTGACTTTGATAACCCGACTGCTGCTGATTTCCTTGATTATTTTGTTGGCCATTACCACCTTGGCTATTCTGGTTCCCCTGAATATTCTGAAATCCAGAGTTTGAACCGCTGCCCCCATGAAAACCTGGACCTGAACCGCCCGACGGACCCTGATCATACTGGAAGAGATCAGAATTTTTGAACTCCTTCATAATATAACAATCTTTCCAAAGATGTGTGGCAGGGGCTTCCTTGATCCCATGCTTTTTGCAGGGCTGGTTTAACAAACGCTCCAGATTCATCGCTCTACCGCGCTGGGGTGGTTTACCTTTACAACGCTGCATATTGGTGTTAGCCACAAGATCTGAACTATCTGCCTTGCGCTTACCATTATTCCCATGGCCTCCTTGGTTGTGATGCTGTCCCTTTGCACTGCCATTCTTCTTTCCCTTCTCCGGTTTCTCCTCATCAGAATCGGGATCCTTGGTATTATCAGAATCGACATATTTGACCAAGGCTGCCATAAGGGTTCCCATGTCATTGCAGTGGCGCTTGAGCCGTCCCAACTTCATCTTTAGTGACTTAAACCAGCAATTACGCTCTAGCGTTATGATTGCTTGACCAACATTAATCCGGTCTGACGAATGCAAAACTTCCGAAACCCGGCGCACCCAATGAGTTATTGACTCGTTCTCCCCTTGAACACATGCATCCAGATCCACAATGGACATAGGCTGTTTGCATGTGTCTTTGAAATGGGCTATAAACCGGGCCTTTAACTGATCCCATGACTCGATGGAGTTGGCTGGTAGGTTTTTCAGCCAAGTACGGGCGGTCCCTTCCAACATCATCGTGAAATACTTTGCACAGGCCGCTTCATCCACATCCAGCATCTCCATCGCCATCTCATAACTCTCGACCCACGCCTCAGGTGGCTGATCGGCGGTATAATTAGGCACTTTACGTGGACCCTTGAAATCCTTGGGCAGTCGCACATTACGGAGAACTGGAATGAGACACGACACTCCCCAAGAACTGAAGGCAAGCCCAGTGCCTCGATCTACTGACGCTGCTAGCTGAACCAGGCCGGGTTGATAACGACCTGCATATTTTGCTGCCAAAGCGGCCTCCCTTCATGCTCTGCCATTGTCCACCACGTCTTGAGCATTTACCTCACCGCGCGCCGGATTGAGTCCTTGAGGGACATTACGGTGCCGCGCACTGCTAGACACTTCCGATTCATCCATGTGCCTGCTATAGCTTTTGCTCTGACGAGGGGTTGAATGAGTTCTATCTCAGCTATAGGAATAAGCCTGTTGCTGCACCACGGCGGTTTGAAGAAAATCCCTGGCCCGCCGCGTCTCAATCGCCGCCAGTGAATCGCCCTCCATTGGAATGGCTGCCAGGCGAGATGCTGCGGCAATCATGTTATCCAAAGGGATCGAGAAGTGACCAGGTGGTGTGGACACGTACTGCGGCGGGTTATCCGTTCGTCGAGGTGGCTCCGTCATCCGTGGTTGATCCGGCACTGCCCTAGGCGCGTCGGTCCGGTTTGCAGCTGCCGGATTGCTCGGCCCAGCCCCCAGTGTATTAAAGAGATTCAATCCTTCGAAGACCGGCTGCATACGCGATCGGTACTTCCTTCGCATTACGTCGTTTGATGCATTCTGATCCAACATGAGCCGGTAATTCTGCGCCTGTATCTGCTGTGACTGGGCATCCAAAGCGGCCCGTTCTTCAGCCATCCTAGCATGCTCAGTTACCAGGTCCTCCTTATCCTGCGTTATCTGGTCCTTCAGCTTCACAATGTCCGCATTGTGCTGATCCTGCGTCTCCGGGGTAACCGCCGTGGTTAACAAGGTTGCCCAGGCATCCATCAAACTGGAGAGGACTTGAGCCGGTTGGCGCGCTGGGGCTCCTGCCGTGGCCGCTGATCCGGTATTCATTGCTGATGTAGATGAAGATTGCAAAGTTTGCTGTGTTCCGGCCATGTAAACAGCAACCCGACATGGCGGTTCAAGGAGGTCTGGAATACTGTTGCCATCAAAATATCCTTCGAACACACCATCACGAATTTGGTATAGGGACTCGGTTTCGCCAGTGGATGACTCGCTGTCGGAATAAACAGCCGTCTCGCCTTCAGACACTGGTTCAGATCCGATCCCATGGACACATCCTACGAACGCACACTTCATGGTAGGCTTAACCCGGGAAGGACTTGCACGCTGAGCCGTCTCGATGAGGTCGGTGCAGATGTCCGGCTCAGGGCCCGGTTCGCCGAGCTTGCCGATGAAGACATGAATTCCGCCAAAGGGGACCCGTTACCCATACTCGATTGAGCCGGCCTCGGGGCCCCATCCTTCATCGTTGATATAGAGCTTGCCGCGATGACACTTGGTCATCCGGCCAACCATGTACCCCTTGAGTCCTTTAGAGATGCCCTTCAAGAACTCGAAACCATCGTGCGATAGCCCCACGATGGGCGCCAACTGTCGTGGAATTAACACGTTAGATGTCCTCATGAAAGGACTTAGTCGTAGAGCCATCGCGATGGGTTAGCTTGAAGGGGTTAACCCGGACAAGGGACACGGGAGTTTTATACTAGTTCGGCCCCTTTGATGAAGGTAAAAGCCTACGTCTAGTTGTGATGGGATTGATTGGGTTTCGATGACCAGGGAGCAAATACGCTTTGCCTGGGTCTCGAGTTGTTGTTTCTTGTTCCTGAACCGCCGTCGGGTCATCCCTTTATATACATAGGTTGACGCCCGGCCGGTCTATAGAGTCCCGAGGCCGACTCATACAAGTGTCTGGCTCGGTCTCTCCTTTCCTAACTTACAATACAAGTTACATAACCATGGCGGTTTACCACTATGGGCCCTAATCCGTCTTTGGGCTCTGGGCCTCTAAGCTTCATCAGTAAAACGCCATCTTCTGGAGCTTCGTGGGCTTCAATATAGTTGAGGGTGAACCTGGCCCTCCTGGCCGGTTTGCGCTCAGTAGTTATATCCCCAACAGACTCCGTTTGATATTCCTTTCCTTCGAAACACTGAAATAGGCAAAAAAACAGCAATTCGGGCTGGGCCTCCGGTTAGTAGGTTAGTCCAAAAATGATATAAAAGTGTAGAGTAAAGCCCATAAACATTCATAACGGGTAATATAATAGCATGAAACAATCAAAAATTATAGATACGTTGGAGACGTATCAAGCATCCCCAAGCTTAATTCCTACTCGTCCTCGAGTAGCTAAATGATAAAAACAGAATTTTTGATGTGGAATGCTACCTAGCATAATTCTCAATGTAATTTTCTTTTATTGTGGCATGATTGTTCAGATCCAAATGATTCAAGATAAAAACTTATAAAACATAAAAATAGTAATACTTGAAGCATACTAACAAATAATCATGTCTTATCAAAATAGCATAGCCAAAGAAAGCTTATCCCTACAAAATCATATAGTTAGGCCATGCTTCATTTTCATCACACAAAATACTCCCATCATGCACAACCCCGATTTCAGCCAAGCAATTGGTTCATACTTTTTAACGCGCTTCAGCTTTTTCAACTCTTATGCAATACATGAGCGCAAGCCATGGACATAGCACTATATGTGGTATATGGTGGTGGTTGTGAAGACAAAAAGGGAGAAGATAGTCTCACATCAACTAGGCGTATCAACGGGCTATGGAGATGCCCATTAATAGATATCAATGTGAGTGAGTAGGGATTGCCATGCAACGGATGCACTAAAGCTATAAATATATGAAAGATCAACAAAAGAAACTAAGTGGGTGCGCATCCAACTTGCTTGCTCACGAAGACCTAGCACATTTTGAGGAAGCCCATCATTGGAATATACAAGCCAAGTTCTATGGAAGTAACAACATAGGAGACTCTCTATCATGAAGATCATGGTGCTATTTTGAAGCACAAGTGTGGAAAAGAGATAGTAGCATTGTCCCTTCTCTATTTTCTCTCATTTTTTTATTTGGTGGGCTTCTTTGGCCTCTCTTTTTTATATGGGCTTCTTTGGCCTCTTTTATGTATAAAGTCCAAAGTATCATCCCGACTTGTGGGGGAATCATCGTCTTCATCATCCTTTCTTCACTTGGGACAATGCTCTAATAATGAAGATCATCACACTTTTATTGATTTACAACTCAAGAATTATAACTCAATACTTAGAACAAAATATGACTCTATGTGAATGCCTCCGGCGGTGTACCAGGATATGCAATGAATCAAGAGTGACTTGTATGAAAAATTATGAAGGTGGCCTTGCCACAAATACGATGTCAACTACTTTATCATGCAAAGAGCAATATGACAATGATGGAGCGTGTCATAATAAACGGAACGGTGGAAAGTTGCATGGCAATATATCTCGGAATGGCTATGGAAATGCCATAATAGGCAGGTATGGTGGCTGTTTTTAGGAAGGTAAATAATGGGTGCATGATACCGGCGAAGGTTGCACAACATAATAAAGGCTAGCAAAGTGGAAGGGTGAGTGTGCGTATATCCATGGACTCACATCAGTCATAAAGAACTCATATACTTATTGCAAAAGTCTACTTTCCCTCGAAGCAAAGTACTACTACGCATGCTCCTAGGGGAAGGGTTGGTAGGAGTTAACCATCGCGCGATCCCGACCTCCACTCATAAGGAAGACAATTAAAATAGCACACCATGCAATAAATTTGTCACACAACTTTTACCATACGTGCATGCTACGGGACTTGCCAACTTCAACACAAGAATTTCTCAATTTCATAATTACCCAACTAGCATGACTCTAACTTTACCATCTTTATATCTCAAAACAATTATCAAACATCAAATTGATCATAGTGTTTTATGCACTTTCTATGATAGTTTTTATTATACCCAACTTGGATGCTCATCATTCTAGGACCAAATTTATAACCATAGAAAATACCATGCTGTTCTAAAAGACTCTCAAAATGATATAAGTGAAGCATGAGGGATCAACAATTTCTACAAAACCAAGCCACCGCCGTGCTCTAAAAACTATAAGTGAAGCACATAGAGCAAAACTATCTAGCTCAAAAGATATAAGTGAAGCACATAGAGTATTCTAAGAAATTCTAAATCATGTGGGTTTCTGCCAAAAGATGTGTACAGCAAGGGTGATTGTGGAAATCTAAAAAGCAAAGACTCATATCATACATGACGATCCAATAAAAACACATATCATGTGGCGAATAAAAATATAGCTGCAAGTAAAGTTACCGATAGACGAAGACGAAAGAGGGGATGCCTTCCGGGGCATCCCCAAGCTTAGGCTTTTGGTTATCCTTGAATATACTGGGGTGCCATGGGCATCCCCAAGCTTAGGCTCTTGCCACTCCTTATTCCATAGTCCATCAAATCTTTACCCAAAACTTGAAAACTTCACAATACAAAACTCAACAGGAAATCTCATAAGCTCTGTTAGTGCAAGAAAGAAAAACCACCACATAAGTTACTGTAATGAACTCATATTTATTTATATTGGTGTTAAACCTACTGTATTCCAACTTCTCTATGGTTCATACCCCCTGATACTAGCCATAGATGCATCAAAATAACCAAACAACACACGAAAAACAGAATCTGTCAAAAACAGAACAGTCTGTAGCAATATGTAACTTTCGAATACTTCTGGAACTCTAAAACTCCTACAAAAATTGGAAGTCCTGGGAAATTTGTATATTGATCTACAGCAAAAAGAATCAACGCAAAATCACGTTTCTGTGAATTACTAAAATTATTTTCGTGCGTGCAAAGTTTCTGTTTTTCAGCAGAATCAAATTAACTATCACCGTAGGTTATCCCATAGGTTCTACTTGGCACAAACACTAATTAAAACATAAAAAAATCTAAACATAAGCTAGATGAAATATTTATTACGAAACAGAAGCAAAAAGCAAGAAACAAAAATAAAATTGGGTTGCCTCACAACTAGCGCTATTGTTTGGTGCCCCTAGCTAGGCATAAAAGCGAGGATCGATCTAAATATTGCCATCTTTGGCATTCAATTCTTCAATAGAGCACTTATAATTTTTAGGAGTTTATTTCTTTTTAGCAATGATTAAACTCCTAGGCAAGAAATCAAGAAATTCATTTAAAGCAAAAGGTTCCTTTATGATAGAGAGACAATTGGGGTGAACACTTATTGATTTGAGGTCCACGTTTTCCTTACTAGAAGATTCACCCTTATTTTTAGGAACATACATTAATTTGGCAATTTTAGTAGGTGGAGTGGGGGTATCTTTTATGGATGCAAAGGCAGCCCCTAAGTTGGTAATAATATCCTCAAGTTTACCAATTCTTTAAGAATTTTGATCTAATTTTTTGTTGACTATAGGTTCTTTATCCTTAAAACTTTTCAAAGTAGCTCCAACCCTAGATCCAAATTGGGTGCTTTGATTGTGGATCTTTTTATCCAGTTTTTCTATTAATTCAACAGTGGCAACTTTATTTTCAATAACTTCAAGTCTTTGCATCACATGTTCTAGAGTTAAGATAGTTCCTTTAACCAAGAGAGGTGGTGGACCAAACAAATCTAACATAGCGTTATAAGCATCAAAAGTGTGGCTACCCAAGAAATTCCCTCCGGTAATGGCGTCAAGAATACATCTATTCCAAGGTTTAATGCCTACATAAAAATTGCAAATAAGAACGGAAGTAGATTGCTTCCTAGTAGATCTATTTTGAGCATTGCAAATTCTATGCCAAGCATCTATTAAATTTTCTCCCTCCCTTTGTTTAAAATTAAGAACTTCATGATCGGGAGTGTTAACAATAATAGGAGGACTAGCCATAGCAACGAACACACAAAAGACAAGCGAGAGAGAAGGCAAATGGGAAAGAGAGGGCGAATAAAACGGCAAGGGTGAAGTGGGGGGGGGGAGGAAAACAAGAGGCAAATGGCAAATAATGTAGGGACAATTAAAGTTTTACCCCTAGTTGGTTCCTACCCACGGGTTTTGCCCTTACTTTTCGAGCTTGCTCAATTTTGCCCTTACTTTTTCCGTCGTGGTCCCTCGAATGCCCTTTGACCGTTTGACCAAAACTTTGAAAATTCATAACTAATTCATATGAACTCAGAAAAATGCAAATAAGATATCAAAATGTTTAGATAAACACTACCTTTATGTGCATATCATTTGCATCCAGGACAAAAACACCCTTTAAACTACCTGAGGTAATTAATGTTATTAACATTATTAAAAATAAAAAGGTATAAACCATATTTTTTTCACGAATAAAAATTACATGCAAATGTATGTGATGTTTTCTGAACATCGAGATATCTTATTTGCATTTTTTCGAGTTCGTATCATCTTTTTATGAATGTTCTAACGAGTTTGATCATTATTTGGAAACTTCATAACAAATTGATACGAACTCTGAAAAATGCATATAAGATATCAGGATGTTCAGAAAACATCACCTACATTTGCATGTAATTTTTATTCATGAAAAAATATTGTTTATACCTTTTTAATTTTAATAATGTTAATAACATTAATTACCTCAGGTAGTTTAAAGGGTGCTTTTGTCCTGAATGCAAATGATATGCACATAAAGGTAATGTTTATCTAGACATTTTGATATCTTATTTGCATTTTTCTGAGTTCATATGAATTAGTTATGAATTTTCAAAGTTTTGGTGAAACGGTCAAAGGGCATTCGAGGGACCTCGACGGAAAAAGTAAGGGCAAAACTGAGCAATCTCGAAAAGTAAGGGCAAAACCCGTGGGTAGGAACCAACTAGGGGCAAAAATGCAATTGTCCCAATAATGTAATGCGAGGGAGATGAGTTTGTGATGGGTACTTGGTATGTCTTGACTTGAGCGAAGACCTCCCCGGCAACGGCGCCATAAATCCTTCTTGCTATGTCTTGAGCTTGCATTGGTTTTTCCCTTGAAGAGGAAAGGGTGATGCAGCAAAGTAGCGTAAGTATTTCCCTCAGTTTTTGAGAACCAAGGTATCAATCCAGTAGGAGGCTCCTCAAAAGTCCCACGCACCTACACAAACAAACAAGAACCTCGCAACCAACGCGATAAAGGGGTTGTCAATCCCTTCACGGCAACTTGCGAAAGTGAGATCTGATAGAGATAATAAGATAAGGTAAATATTTTTGGTATTTTTACGATATAGATTGGAAAAGTAAAGATGCAAATAAAAGTAGATGGAAAACTTATATGATAAAAGATAGACCCGGGGGCCATAGGTTTCACTAGTGGTTTCTCTCAAGATAGCATAAGTTTACGATGGGTGAACAAATTACTGTCGAGCAATTGATAGAAAAGCGCATAGTTATGAGTTTATCTGGGCATGATCATGTATATAGGCATCACGTCCGTAACAAGTAGATCGAAACGATTCTGCATCTACTACTATTACTCCACACATCGACCGACCCCTGCCTGCATCTAGAGTATTAAGTTCATGAAGAACAGAGTAACGCATTAAGAAAGATGACATGATGTAGAGGGATAAACTCATGCAATATAATATAAACCCCATCTTTTTATCCTCAATGGCAACAATACAATATGTGCCTTGATGCCCCTACTGTCACTGGGAAAGGACACAGCAAGATTGAACCCAAAGCTAAGCACTTCTCCCTTTGCAAGAAAGATCAATCTAGTAGGCCAAACCAAACTGATAATTCGAAGACACTTGCAAAGATAACTTAATCACACATAAAAGAATTCAGAGGAGATTCAAATATTTCTCATAGATAAATTTGATCATAAACCCACAATTCATCGGATCTCGGCAAACACACCGCAAAAAGAGTTACATCGAATAGATCTCCAAGAAGATCAAGGAGAACTTTGTATTGAGATCCAAAGAGAGAGAAGAAGCCATCTAGCTAATAACTATGGACCCGAAGGTCTGTGGTAAACTACTCACAACTATCGGAGAGTCCTTCGAGATGGTGTAGAGGCCCTCCGTGGTCGATTCCCCCTCCAGCAGAGCGCCGACAAAGGCTCCAAGATGGGATCTTGCGGATACAGAAGGTTGCGGCGGTGGAAATAGTTTTTCGTGGTGCTCCTGGATGTTTTCGGGGTATGTGGGTATATGTAGGAGGAAGAAGTACGTCGGTGAAGCAATGAGGGGCCCACGAGGGTGGGGGGCGTGCCTACCCCCAAGGGGCGCGCCGGGCACCCTCGTGGCCGCCTCGTTCGTTGCTTGACGTCCACTCCAAGTCCTTGGATAGCGTTTGTTCCAAAAAGATCTCTCCCAAAGGTTTCATTCCGTTTGGACTCCGTTTGATATTCCTTTCCTTCGAAACACTGAAATAGGCAAAAAACAGCAATTCGGTCTGGGCCTCCGGTTAGTAGGTTAGTCCCAAAAATGATATAAAAGTGTAGAGTAAAGACCATAAACATCCAAAACGAGTAATATAATAGCATGGAACAATCAAAAATTATAGATACGTTGGAGACGTATCAAGGCCCCAAACTCGAACTCCGAGGCGGCAAAACTAGCGTCTATAGGATCCTAGGCGTGTTCTGATTTTGGTTTCCTCTCTCTTCATGCCTAGTCCACCTCTGGTTTTGGGTAGGCACCCCACCCGTTCCAATCATTGGGTTCTCGACGATTGGCGCTCTCTGGTTTGAAATTCCGTCTCCCGAACCCTCTGAAGGCCCCATCGTCCTTGCCAGCCGGTTAAAAGTCGGCTGCCTGACTAAAATCTACTCTTTCATAGGCTGAGGCGGCCACACGGTCATGGTCCAGCTTCTTGATTCCATAGGCGGCAACCTCCACTCCAATGTCGCCGGCGATGTGGCCCCCCGCATCCGCTCAGAGCCAGCATCTCCTCTCTGATCTCTGACCCCAAAATGCCAGCTTGGCCGGCGACTAGAGACACCGGTAGCATGGGCGCCACCAGCTCTTGGCGACGGCAGCCCGCTATCTGATGAGACCTCAGCGCTCCATGGCGGTTCCATGAAAATCACCGAAATCCTTCACCTCATCCAAATCAATGAGAACCTTGTATTGCAGTAAGGTTGGCTCATGCAGCGGGGCCGTCAGACCTTACTCTGGCAACACCAGCCATCGCAGGGAAGGGATGAAGTCCGGATTCACAGTCCAAGCAGAGAGCTAATGAAGAAAGGTCCCTTCTGGAGCTTGTTTCTAGTGCAATGGTGTCGACGAGGCAGGACGTGCCCAACAGATCCTCTGCAGTCTCCCTGTCCCAAGCATGCGGCGGTATCCCCTCAATCACCAACGAGACTCTGCTGCTGAGCATGGAGTGCACTGCAAGCGCTTGCCGATTCCACTGCCTAAAGAACAACTTCACCCCGCAGTGCTCCATGGGCAGCCTGGCACTGACTCTGTTGCGATGCTCTGCTGAAGCAAAAATGACCAAGAAATCCTCCGGTCTGTAGTGATGAACAAACACCCAACACGGATCGATGTTCAAAATCTCCTCCAGTGCCTCCAGAACGAACTCAGGCTACAGGTCGTGGTGCGCCCCGCCCACGTATGCCACCATGGCAAATCTCAGCTTCTATTCCCGGTCCTCCATAGACCGAGTGCGACGAACAATGCAAAGGTCAGTCGAATCCCTAGCACGCTGTCCACACCTTGGCATGGCCACTAATCCGCAGTTGGCTTCTTCGTCCTCCTGGCAGAGCGAGGAGAGGCCTGTGGTCTCGGGGACGGGCTTTCGGGGAGCTCGGAGGCGCCGGGCTCCAGGGGGACGACGTCTGCAGAGGCGGACGGCGAATCCCAGCCCGAGGCGGCCTTCGTCCAGCCCAGGCCTTCCAAGAGAGAGGTCTGGAGGCGTTGTCAAGCAGTGCGGAGCCCTGTCCGGCAGGGTGGGGCCTCGGCGTCGGCGCGTCGTGAGGTGCCGCCGGACATGAGAGGGGGGAGATGCCGAGTGGGAGGGGAGGAGGGATTTTTATTTCCAAATAGAGAGGGAGGGGGAGGGGCAGAGAGAGATAGAGTAGGAAGGGGGAGGGATGGTCATTTCCAAACAAAGAGCTCACCTCTCGAGTCGCCCCACACGTGATTGGGGGGAGACCATAGCCGCCACTGGACGGGCCCCCTCCTTCTCCTCCCCCCCTTGCCGCTGCCAAAGGGCATGGTCAGGCGAATCCGAGTCGGCACCGAATCCGGCGGGGAGTCCTTGTCCCCTCGGACGTCGATCTCGGGGCGGGCCGGGGCTGATGGTCAGGGTGCCGCGCTTGACGATGGGTGAGGCAGTGCGGTGGCGCGCCGGAGCAGTGCGCGACGGCGGCGTGATGGGGTGATGACTCGACCGGATCTGGCTCTCCGTGTGGCCGCCTATTCCGTGGCCATCCTGGCTGGTGGAGGTGGCAGCACAGGTGTGGTGGTGTTTGCGGCACTGCTGGAGGGGCATGCTGGTCAGGTTATGTTTTGGACCCTCTCGTTGTGGCTTCCGGACGATGGCGGGTGGCGTGGGAAGACCCGTCTGTCGGTGTTATAGGAATGGGGGTCCCCAAACTTGCCTGCCTGCGGCCTGCAGCGTGGCTCAAGTGGTGGCCCGGTACGGCCCATCTTCATCAACCCAAGCTCAAGACCCTCGCGAGGGGCCTAGCCTCGCGGGGCGGACGACAAAAGGCTTCCTCTGGAACGGCCTCACCAGGCAGGCTCCCGAGGAGGCGGAGAGATCAAGGCAAGGGTACCTCGCGAGGTGCTCGTGACGTAATCCATGACGATCGAGACGAGGCGGGCGCCAGGCGGGCGCCGGCCTGTGCAGTGTCCTTGTTTCCTCTTTATTGCAAAGGGGGCAAGCACAGGCGTGGAGTACCGAGGCATGAAGCAAAGGTTACCATTTTGGTGCAACGAGACCAAGACTAGCAGAAGCGGCAGGACGGAGGTCACCGTGGAGCCCAAGACGGCGTCATCGCCAGTGCCTTTGGCAGCCGAAGACCGACTTTAGTCAGGATAACTTGTACTAGATGTTCCCCTTCAAAATGGCCGTTGTTGGCGCCCTTCCCGCTTAATATTTGGGAAGAGGACCGGGGCCTCTATATATAGAGATAGCCACCACAGTAGAGAGGCATCTCATCGAGAGCGGATCGAATCCTTCTCAAGCAAACCACCACCACAAGAACACCTCTCGCGAGGCTATTCTTCCCCTGTATTGTTCATCATCAACCCCTGAGGCAATCCACCACACCACACACTGGAGTAGGGTATTACACCACAACAATGGCCCAAACCAGTATAAACCTTGTGTCCCTTGCATTGTTCATCGTTTAGCTTAGATTCTCAGCGAGGCATTGGACGTGGATCGGTAGGGGGAAGATCTTCGCACGCACCCCAGAGTTCAAACCTTAAGAGATTTTGCCGGAACCCGATATCCGACATTTGGCGCGCCAGGTAGGGGTGCGCCGAAGCTCTCCCTTCCGTCGACCGCTCTTCATCAACACCGTGCTCTGCCCTCATGGCGGACAACGCGGCCGCCTGCTCCGGCTGTCAATGCCGGCACGGGGGCCAGGGGCTCCGAGCCTTGGCCCCCGCCTTGCGACAGGTGCAGTGGCCGAACAAGTTCAAGCCAGACATGCTGCCGCGCTACGACAGCGCGACAGATCCGCTAGCTTTCCTGCTGGTGTATGAGGAGGCCATCCTCAAAGCCAGGGGTGACGACAGGGTCATGGCTAACTGGCTTCCCATGGCCCTCACCGATGTCCTGCGCATGTGGCTGCTCCACCTGCTAGCGGCTTTGATGGCCTCCTGGGAGGAGCTATGCAGCCTCTTCCTCGCCCATTATGCTGCGCCGGTGCCCCCGGTCGTCGCAGCTCACCTGGGCGGCTCGCAAGCCCCACCCTCAGGCCGCCACGTCAAGCCGTTCGTCCGCCAGGTCGGCGCCACCCTCAAGCGTCGCGAAGCCCCCCTGGGCTGGGTGGCACCCAAGGCCGACTTGACCTTCAGCTCGGACGATCACCCCTCCAACACCACCTGCTCGGGCGCGCTCCCGATGTTGTGCACTCCCACCATCTGCCAGGTGGCCATCACCAGGACCCTCATCGACGGCGGTGCCGGCCTCAACGTGCTCTCAGTGGAGGCCTTCAGCCTCCTCCACGTGCCGCTGGAACGACTCCAACCCAGCAAGCCCTTCTCGGGCGTCGGAGGTAGTTCCACCGGCTCCCTGGGGCAGATCCGCCTCCCGGTGACCTTCGGCACCCACGACAACTTCCGCACGGAGCTGGTCGACTTCGACATTGCCTCCATCGGCCTCCCGTAGAACGCCATCCTCGGCTACCCTGCCTTGGCCCAGTTCATGGCAACGACTCACCCGGCCTACAACCTCATGAAGATGCCCGGGAGCAGCGGCGTCCTCACCGTGTCTGGAGATACAAAAGATGCCCTGCAGGCGCTCAGGCTTGCCTTCAAAGCGGCCGCTGTGGCTTAGCCCGCCAGCGCTGGCACCCTCGAGGCCAAGGGGGCTGCACCAACCAAGAATAAGCAGCTGTTCACCCAAGACAAGGCGGAGACCAAGCAAGTGCCAGTCGATGAGGATAGATCCTCCGGCGCCACCTTCACCATAGGCGCCAATCTCAACCCCGAACAAGAAGAGGCCTTGGTGAAATTCCTGCGCGCGAACAAGGAGGTGTTCATGTGGGAACCCAAGAAGCTAGCGGGGGTTCCAAGGGAGGTGATTGAGCATCATCTGAACGTGTGCCCCAACGTGCGCCCCTTGAAGCAGAAGGTAAGGCGGCAGTCCACCAAGAAGCATGCCTTCATCATCTAAGAAACCCGTAAGCTTGAAGCTGCGGGTGTCATTTGCGAAGTTCGCTATCCTGAATGGCTAGCCAACCCTGTTGTTGTGCCAAAGAAGGGGGGAAAGGAGCGCATGTGCGTCGACTTCACCAACCTCAACAAAGCTTGCCCTCAAGACCCGTCCCCGCTCCCCCGCATTGACCAGATCGTCGATTCCACCGCCGAGTGCGACCTGCTGTGCTTCCTAGATGCCTTCTCTAGCTATCACCAAATCAAGATGGCGGTAGAAGATGTGGGCCTTCCTGACCCCATGCGGGGTGTACTGCTACACATGCATGCCGTTCGGGTTGCGCAACGCAGACGCAACCTTTCAACGACTGATGCATATCGCCTTGGGCTGGCAGCTCGGGGGAAACACCGAGGCCTACATCGATGACATCGTGGTGAAGTCTTGGGAGGCCAAAACCCTGATACATGACCTGGAAGAAACCTTCGTGAGGTGGACCTGCGGCTCAACCCAGAGAAGTGTGTGTTCGTGTTCCTTCTGGCAAGCTTCTGGGCTTCCTTGTGTCCCACAGAGGTATTGAGGCTAACCCGGAGAAGGTCAAGGCAGTCGAAGACATGAGTCCGCCACAAACCCTCAGGGAAATGCAGAAGCTCACTAGGCGAGTAACCGCGTTAGGGCGCTTCATCTCCAAGCTGGGGGAACGTGCCCTGCCCTATTTCAAGCTGATGAAGAAGAAGGGTTCAAAAGAATGAACTCAAGAGGCTGACAAAGTGTTCCAAGCCCTCAAAAAGTACCTGACCAGCCCTCCGGTGATGGTGGCTCCACGCCCTCGGGAGCCCTTGGTGCTCTACCTCGCCGCCACATCCTACTCCGCCAGTGCAGCTCTAGTGGCGGTATGGGAGGAGCGCCAGGTCAAAGCTGCATCACGACCGGCCACGGCCCCGGCCACGGAAGCGCAAGACCAAGAAGGCCTCGCGAAGACCACAGCCGCAGCAGATGGAGGCTAGTCTCAACAGGGGGACGCCCCCAGGGCAGAAGAGGCCGCACCAGGCAGCCAGGGTCTAGGGGCTCCGTCGTCTCAGGAGGCGCCTGACCCTTTGGAGGGCGCTGACCTCACCAGCACGCCTACCCTCGTCAAGCATTCGGTGTATTTCGTTAGAACGATGCTGCGGAATGCGAGGGCACGATACCCCATGCCTCAGAAGCTCTAGCTTGCACTATTAATCACCTCACACAAGCTACGACACTACTTTCACGGTCACCCAAGGTCGTCTCGGCATATCCATTGGAAAGGGTACTCAGGAGTCCCAACTCAGCGGGAAGGGTCGCCGAGTGGAACATCGAGTTGCAAGCGTTTCAGTTGGAATTCAGCACAACGAGGGTCGTCAAAGGAGCCGCACTTGTAGATTTTGTGGCAGAATGGACAGAGGCGCCAGGGCTCAAAGCAGGCGAAGATCGGTCACTTTTCCTAGGGAGTGAGGCGATGGAGGGCTAGGTCATGTACTTCGACAGAGCATTCTCGCGACATGGCGCGGGGGCTGGCCCAGTGCTTATATCTCCCACTCAGGACAAGCTCTATTATGCCGTGTAACTCTGTTTCCAGCAAGGAGAGAAGGTCTCCAATAGCATAGCAGAATACGAGGGCCTAATAGCAGGCTTGAAAGCTGCAGCAGCCTTGGGGGTAAAGCGCCTCATCATCAAGGGTGATTCACAGCTCCTCGTCAACTTCTCCAACAAGGTGTACGAGCCGAAGGACGAGCACATAGAAGCGTATCTTGCGGAGGTCCGCATAATGGAAAAGCAGTTTTGGGGGTTGGAGTTGCAGCATGTGCCCCGCGGCACCAATCAAGAGGCTGACGACATCGCCAGGAGGGCGTCCCGGCGGTTGCCTCAAGAGCCCGGCATCTTCAAGGAACGACTCTTCAAGCCCTCAACAGCACCGTCACTATCAAGTACATCGCAGCCTCGGGAGGAACTCCCTCAACCACCTGCCTCGGGAGCTCCGGCCTGTAGCCCAACCTCAGGAGCGCGCTTGTTCCTGGCACTAGAGCCTCAGGAGGGATGTTGGACTGCGGAACTCAAGGATTACCTGATGCAAGGGACTCTGCCAGAGAAGGAGGAGGACGCAGAACGCGTGGCACGGTAGGCCACGGCCTACTGCATCCAAGACGGAGAGCTCTACCGGAAGCGGCCAAATGATGTTTCCCTGCGTTGCATCTCCAGGGAGCAGGGGAAAGATTTGCTGGCAGACATTCACGGTGGAGATTGTGGGCACCACTTGTCATCACGGACCCTTGTCGGCAAGGCGTTTCGCAGCGGGTTCTATTGGCCTACAACGCTCAATGACGCGGTCGAGCTGGTGAAGGCTTGTGAAGCCTGTCAATTCCACGCCAAGCAGATTCATCAGCCAGCTCAGGGCCTACAGACCATTCCACTCTCATGGCCGTTCGCGGTTTGGGGGCTGGACATTTTGGGCCCGTTTCTTCGGGCGCCAGGGGGCTATCGCTACCTCTACGTCTCCATTGACAAGTTCACCAAGTGGGCAGAGGTGGAACCTGTCCGCATTATCCCAGCTGGTTCAACAGTCAAGTTCATCAAGGGTCTCGTGAGCCGGTTTGGGGTGCCTAATTGCATCATCACCGACAATGGTTCGCAGTTCACCAGCAATCTCTTCAAAACATATTGTGCTAACCTTGGAACACAGATATGCTACGCTTCGGTGGCACACCCTCGGAGCAACGGTCAGGCTGAACGTGCCAACGCAGAGGTCCTGAGAGGCCTCAAAACCAGGACCTTATGCAAGAAGAACAATCTCTTCAAAACATATTGTGCTAACCTTGGAACGCAGATATACTACGCTTCGGTGGCACACCCTCGGAGCAACGGCCAGGCTGAACGTGCCAACGCAGAGGTCCTGAAAGGACTCAAAACCAGGACCTTCAAGAAGAAGCTAGAGGCATGTGGCAGGGGTTGGTACGACAACCTCCAGTTCGTGATGTGGTCCATCCGCACAACCACTACCAAGTCAACCGGCGAAACCCCGTTCTTCCTCGTCTACGGAGCAGAGGCGGTCCTCCCTCATGAGGTCAGGCGTCGCTCCGCGCGGGTCCTGGCGTTTGACGAAGCGCAGCAGGACGCCATGCGGGGGATGGATCTCGTGCTGGGGAAGGAACACCGTCGGGAGGCAGCGCTTCGAGCGGCAAGATACCAGCAGGCGCTGCAGCGGTACCACTGCCGCAACATCCGCCCCAGGACTCTTGAGGTAGGTGACCTCGTGCTCAGGCGGGTGCTCTCCAGGGAAGGGCTGCACAAGCTCTCGCCCATGTGGGAGGGCCCGTTCAAGGTTGTTCATGTTTCCAGACCTGGCACCGCGCACTTGGAGACCAGGGGGTTCCCATCCCGAACGCATGGAACATTCAGCACCTCCGGAGATTTTACCCTTGAAGTAAGGCCCGGTGCCTATAAAGAAGGCCCAGCGCCTGTGAAGCTCGTCGTCCCAAGAAAAGGCCCGGTGCCTGTGAAGAAGGCCCAGCACCTGTGAAGCTCATCGCCCCAAGAAAAGGCCCGATGCATGTGAAGAAGGCCAATGCCTGTGAAGCTCGCCGCCCGTGACACTCTCACGTAATAACGTGTTGGGGCTGTACATGCCCCGGAGTCTCCGGAGTGCCGCCCTTGGGCCTCGGGGGCTCCCACCCATGCCCAGTGGCAGCACTTAGCTCCGCGCTGGTGAGAAGACGTCGAAGACTAGACTAGGTGCCGGACGTGGGTTTTCATTTGCTTTCTGCAGTTGGCTTGTTCCCCCCTTGTTTGAAACTTTATTGGAGTTGCTTTTAGTGTTGTTTGCCGTCCCCAGCCCGTGGTTCTTTGTCTTTGTTTTTCGCCTGACTCGTCCTATCTTTCACAAGCCTCGCGAGGGGGCTCCGCGGGCGCCCTCGCGAGTGCCTTCTTGCCTAATTTCGTGAGGCTTCCTCCCTCAAGTTCACAACGGGAGCACCCCTCCCGGTCCATGCCCCACGGGCATTGCGACGCGAATATAGGACTTGAGCCGAACACCGTCGCGACCAAGGTTTGAAAGCTATCCTCCCGGCTGAATTTTGCAGACTTCAAGACGCCCGGCAAGGCCTCAGGCAGGTACCTCGCGAGGCGAAATCAGCATCGAGCCCCTCAAGCTATGTTGTTCCTATGCGCAGGCACGCAACCTCGACACCATAACACAGCATGGGAATAGTAGAAATAGCATAATCATTAAGGGCAATAGTCCAGCACGGCCCCTCGGGGCCCCATACTTCTCTCTTTCTGAGCAGGAAAAGGAGACAAACAAATCAAACACGGCATGCCCGGCGACGACTCATGAGGAAGGATTCACACCGCCCTCCTGAGCTCAATCAGACTCCTCCTCATGCTTCATCAAGGCATGACGGTGGGATGACCCGCTACCACCCTCGAAGTGCGCGCGTTGGTGCAGTGGTTGATCATGGCCACCGCTAGAGGAGCTGCCACCGGAGGGGGGGCCGCTAAAGCTTGGCGAGCTGTGAGCACCGCCGGCAGCGGGCTCGCCTTCGTCTTTGTGGCGGCCGTCGCCGAGTCCCAGCACTTGGTCGCCGTCGTCGTCTTCAGGGCAGCACCCGGCACGGCGGCCATCTCCTCCGAACACCCTCACATAGAGGGTCGCGTCACCATCAAACTTGAAGTGCAGGGTGCACCGCCGGCCCAGGCCGCGCGCGCGGGCAAAAGTCTGCCAGCCGCGGGCCAAGGTCACGTTCCCGGCGACGGAGATCTCCAATGAGACCCAGGAAGCCCTGCTGCAGCAACCGTCCGCTTGGAGCCAGAGGCCGCCAGGAGCGCCAGCCGGGAGTTCGCGGGTGAAGAAGCGGGGAAGCTGGAGCCAGCTACCGGTCGAGTCCGCCAACCACATGACGAACTCCGGTAGCGCTTTGGCCGAGTGGAAGCGCAGCCTGGGAGGCCATGCGGCCACAACGCGCCTCCCTTACCCACCGGGCGGCCGTCACCACGCGAGGGATCACCGTCGCGACCACGAGGAACCACCACAGGGGTCACGGGGTGCTTGCGGGGGCGACCTCGACCACACTTGGGAGGAGGGGAGTCAGGCCCTTCCCGACGAGCCTTTCCCTTCTCCATGGCCGAAAACCTCTTCGGCGGCGCCATAGGACACGGCGGGCGGCTGGAGCAGGGAGAAAGAAGAAGCAAGCGGAAGAAGGGAGATGTGCAGCGGGGGCCTGCACACTCCTGCATTTGTAACCCGAGGGAGGCCAACCGCCGTCCTCCACGATCACAGGTAATCATGACTTCTTTTGCATGTAGCAGGGACTCGTCAAATCGAGCAGTTGCCAAGGCAGCATTGGGAAGCGGAGACGCCCACGTCCAATCAACCGCCACGTGGCGACCAAGGCCGCAGGCTGTTGGGGCCCGCGGCGCTCCGCACTTGCCCCTTTGCTTCTCTGCTAAGCCAAGTCCGAGCGCGTCTTGGGCCCGGGGGCTACTGTCGGCGTTCTGGGAACGGGGTCCCCAGACTTGCCTGCCTGCAGCCTGCGGCGTGGCTCAAGTGGTGGCCCGGTACGGCCCATCTTCATCAACCCAAGCTCAAGACCCTGCGAGGGGCCAAGCCTCGCGGGGCGGATGACGAAAGGCTTCCTCAGGAACGGCCTCACCAGGCAGGCTCGCGAGGAGGCGGAGAGATCAAGGCAAGGGTATCTCGTGAGGTGCTCGTGACGCAAGCCATGACGATCGAGACCAGGCGGGCGTCGGCCTGTGCAGTGTCCTTGTTTCCTCTTTGGTGCAAAGGGGGCAAGCACGGGCATGGAGTACCGAGGCATCAAGCAAAGGTTACCATTTCGGTGCAACGAGACCAAGACCAGAAGAAGCGGCAGGACGGAGGTCACTGTGGAGCCCAAGACGGCGTCATCACCAGTGCCTTTGGCAGCCAAAGACCGACTTTAGTCAGGATAACTTGTACTAGATGTTCCCCTTCAAAATGGCCGTTGTTGGCGCCCTTCCCGCTCAATATTTGGGAAGAGGACCAGGGCCTCTATATATAGAGATAACCACCACAGTAGAGAGGCATCTCATCGAGAGCGGATCGAATCCTTCTCAAGCAAACCACCACCACAAGAACACCTCTCGTGAGGCTGTTCTTCCCCTGTACTGTTCATCATCAGCCCCTGAGGCAATCCACCACACCACACACTGGTGTAGGGTATTACACCACAACGGTGGCCCAAACCAGTATAAACCTTGTGTCTCTTGCGTTGTTCATCGTTTAGGTTAGATTCTTAGCGAGGCGTTGGACGTGGATCGGTAGGGGGAAGATCTTCACGTGCACCCCAGAGTTTGAACCTTAAGGGTTTTGCCGGAACCCGATATCCGACACCCTCCAGTGAGTTTTCTTGGCTGTTGGTTTTCAGTCAGTTTGATGCCCCCATCGATGGGCATGTGGTAGCTGGTGGCTTTAAGAAAGTCTGCTCTAGCTGCTGTGGTGAGGCGACACAGGGTGTGTGTTCGGTAGGGAGATTGGCTGAGGGATGGGAGGCTCCTACGTGGTCGGGCCACCCGTCGCCGGCACGGGGGTGTTCCAGTCGTGGATGCATCTCCTCTCCATTCTCCTTATTTCCTCGCCGCGTGCGGGCTGGGGCCGATCTAGCGTTGTTCAAGGCAGAGCGACTATTGGTGGCTCTGTTAGTCGCGGGCTGCTGGTCGGGTCAAAGTCGCAGCCTTTGGCTAGTCCGGGGGTTGTCTGGTTGAAGGGAGGCAGCCCTGGCGGCGGGAGACACGTTGCTTGTGTGCAAAGGGCGTGTCTCCGGGGCGAGCAGGCAATCATGCACACGGGGATGGCATGGTTGTTGGTGTTCAGCGGAGCATGAAGGACGGATGTGAGTGCCGGGGTTCATTACTTGCATGACTGTTTATGAGGACATGACTACCTTGGATACAAGCAAAAATATTGCATACATGCATATTTGTGAGGTGATTTCTAATGCAAACTACGCAATAATTTATTTATGCTATCCAGGACAAAAATACTTCACAGACTTTTGTGCCATATCTAATTGCAGGTGTATGAGACATTTGTACAATCCACATATGAAGATAAGGAAAAGGAGAAGTTTAGGTGTCGTTCAAAAAGTCCTCTCACATCACTTTTGGACCAAGAGAATATGGAGTCCAAGTCTCTCACGTTCTGGACTCAGATTCAGTTTGCACAGACATACCTAACTCAAAACGCCAATATCCCTTTCATCAGGACTCCAAATTGGATGATTCTTTTTTTCTTGGAAAGTAGATTTCATGCACTTTCCAACCCAATTGGATTCAACTTCAAATTCGTCCGGAGCTTTGAGATATGGAAGAAACAATCTAACACTACAGGAGAATCCGAGTCAAACTACAAGTCCAAAGGTTTTACATCACCTCCACTTGGGCCCATTGGCCTTGTACAACCTAGGGTTAGTTTTAAGATGCCTTGTTACGTCCTCCCACCTCCTTGGCCGCCACCCCCTACTCCTATATAAGTAGATCAATCTAGTAGCTTTTTGCTTGGATTTTGTTTAGACTAAAAGTTCGTCATAGCTGCACCTTCGCGTACTTCGTTTTTGTTCAACGACCATACCAAGACATCACAGAACCCCACCTTGATCAATAAAGCTTTAATCTTATATTCACAATATCCAGATTGCAATTTTAGTTTTTTACTTGTTCTTCATTTGCTTGCAGGAAATAGACCCTCGTGGTCAGGTTGATCGTGCTCCGGCGTGGTCAATAATCTCTCGGAGTTGGTTTATCGATTGCTAAGGCGCGACATCCTCGCACATTCGTAGTCGGATCGTCAAAGTCTACTCCTTCGAAAACGATAATCACCATCTCATTGAAAGGCTGGATACCTTTGCCTCTATCAAGTGGTATCATATTTCCTCGGTGCGATTTTCCAGTTTTTCATAGTTTAGATCGAGTTTGTTCTTCATACCTACATCAGCTACGTCTTTGCGACAAAGTTGCCTAGTAACTTGAATAGATCATGTATTGAGTTACCTATTGATTTGAGCACACCGCCTATTTTTAGAGAATCATGTTACTCTCATGAATACATCATGTGATCAAACAGCTGAAATACCAACAATTTTGAGTGCACCCATTGAATTAACTACTGATGCAGAAGAACCAATGTTTAATAATTTTGATATGACCTCTAATCTTGGTGATGATTTTTTGTCAAATGACTTATTGCATGTTTGTTATTTAAGCATGTTGTAGCATGTAAATTTGATGCAAGTACGGTTTATTCACCAATGTTGGATGGTTTAATGATGAACACTGTCAATCTTTTGATATGAATATGAGCTTCACTTATATGTGCAAACTGAGTTCCAATATTTTCATGCCTTCTACTTCTTGTGATAATATTTTGCCTTCATATTTTATGAACTATGAAAGTAACTCAGTATAGATGTGTCATATGTGCAAAAACCAAGGGAAGTAAAAATGGATGACATATACATATACAACATGTACACCTTGTCTTTTTTTGTTAGCCACATTTCGGATTAAGCAACGCCGAGGACGGCTTTGTTTTCAAGAAGGGGAGGATGATGAGGACATGACTAACTTGGATACGACCAAAAATATTGCATACATGCATATTTGTAGGTGATTTCTAATGCAAACTATGCAATAATTTATTTATGTTATCCAGGACAAAAATACCTCACAGACTTTTGTGCCATGCCTAATTGCAGGTGTATGGGACATTCGTATAATCCACATATGAAGATAAGGGAAAAAGAGAAGTTTAGGTGTTGTTCAAAAAGTCCTCTCATGTCACTTTTGGGCCAAGAGAAGATAGAGTTCAAGTCTCTCACGTTCTGGACTCAGATTCGGACTGCACAGGCATATCTAACTCAAAACGCCAATATCTCTTTCAACCAGACTCCAAATTGGGTGATTCTTTTTTATTGGAAATTATATTTTGTGCACTTTTCCAACCCAATTGGATTCACCTTCAAATTCATCCAAAGTGTTAAGATATGGACGAAGCAATCTGACACTACAACAAAATCTGAGTCAAACTACAAGTCCAAAGGTGTTACATCACCTGCACTTGGGCCCATTGGCCTTGTACGATCTAGGGTTAGTTTTAGGCTGCCTTGGGACGTCCTCCCACCTCCTTGGCCGCCACCCCTTGCTCCTATATAAGTAGATCAATCTAGTAGCTTTTTGCTTGGGTTTTGTTTATATTAAAAGTTCGCCATAACTGCAACTTCGTGTACTTTGTTTGTGTTCAACGACCAGATCAAGACGTCACAGAACACCACCTTGATCAATAAAGCTTTCATCTTACATTCCCAATATCCAGATTGCAATCTTAGTTTCTTGCTTGTTCTTTGTTTGCTTGCAGGAAATAGACCCTCGTGGTCAGGTTGATCATGCTCCGGCATGGTCAATAACCTCTCGGAGTTGGTTTAGCGATTGCTCAGGCGCGACGTCCTCGCACGTTTGTAGTCGGATCGTCAAAGTCTACTCCTCCGAAAATGATAGTCACCATCTCATCGAAAGACGGGACACCTTTGCCTCTATCAACTGTTTCCTGGCAGATGGTGGTGGTATCCAGGGGCTTGGTTTCCTTATTGAATGCTCTGCCGCGGCCTCTCCTCCTCTCCATGCTGCCCCGGGTGAAAACTTGATCTACGCGACCGGGCGGTGGAGGCACCCCGGTGTTGTGCCCTTCTTGGAGGCACCGTCAAGGAGCCCATGCTTCATCCTTGTCCGGCTTCACTTCTTCATGGTGAATTGCATTCCGTGGAGGTCTCCGTCGACTTCAGGCGGTCTTAGTTGGCTTGGTTGTTGTTGGGGTGGTGTGTCGGTGCCCGGCACCTTTGTATCTCGCCTTGGGTGGGTGTGTTGTGTGTTGTGGTGTGTGTTTGTATTGGCTTGCTCAGATGTAATGTGGTGTTGGTTGCTTTATATATAAAGCGGGGGGGAACCCTTTTTCGTCAGTGGTAAGGAAGGGAGAGGGAGATGGATTTTATCCACTCATAAGTGGACACTTATGTCAGGCTTAGAGGAAAAGGTTTATAGAGGAACCGCTATAGTCGCACACATGTGAAACTTGGTTTTTTTAGAAACCTCATGTGAGGGCAAGGGTTCTTGCATTTCATTATGAAGGGATATTGTGCAATTTATAACAAAAATCGGACCCGAAAAACTAACATTCTCGGTTACTAAGGGAAAACCAAAAGAGAAAAAATAAAAAAGGCACTAGAGCTTGGGGATAGGGACAAGGAAAATTCAAATGGAACAACAAGGGACATCGTCAGAGCCGGACGTCGGAGCGCCTATCCTAAAGAGAAAACCGTCCATATCAAGCGGCTCTTCTGTCTCAGCCTGAAAGCATCATATGCTAACATTATCAAGTGGAAGACATCCTGAAAGGTGCAATTTGACTTCCCATTAATGCTTGCCAAAGTGCTCAATGCTTCGATCACCTGCTATGGGAGCGGTTTTTTGTACATGTCTAGGTATGCTTTCATCTTTTGGTTAAGACCCTATGCTTTGCTAACATCCGAAAGTTCACAAAAAGCCTCCAACAACCTATGATCTGTGTTCTTGGATGTCAGAATGTTGCACACCTTGTTCTTCTTTTCCAGACGCCTGCTTCATCATCCATCATCATTCTCCCCGTGCAATAACACCGAGGTCCCAAGCACAGGTTGTGCCGAGCGGTCTCCCAGGGATGGCGCCAAAAGAGCCTCATCCTACGAGCACGGCCTAGAAGCAAGGTCGGATGGCACACCCCGACCAACCCCAACACTAAGCCGAGGGCCAGATGGAGACGCTGACAAAGAGGTCTTCATTGAAGGGCCAGGGCCTTGGCTGGCTAGATGAAAATCCTTGTAGCTTCACCAAATCGGTTCCTGGTAATCGATGGTAAAATGCTTGTGGTTGAGACAATGTAAGCATCGTCCATCCATCCATTTGAGGTAGGCAACATGCTCAGCCAAGCTAACTAGCGAACATGGCTATGGCGGCGCAGCCCCCTGCCTTGTCCCTAGCAGCATCCATGCATACCTTGCTTCCCCGAACTTCTATCCATCATCCATAGTCTATGACAGCCAACAAATCCCCTCCCCCAATCATCATAGCATCATTCCGGGCTACCACCAAACTGAGGCAAGGTCACGGAGGGGAGGGCGGAGCTGTCGACGTTCTGGGAACGGGGGTCCCCAGACTTGCCTGCCTGCGGCCTGTGGCATGGCTCAAGTGGGGGCCCAGTGCAGCCCAGCTTCATCACCTCAAGCTCAAGACCCTCGCGAGGGGCCAAGCCTTGTGGAGTGGACGACAGAAGCTTCCTCAGGGGCAACCTCATCAGGCGGAGTCGCGAGGGGGCGGAGAGATCAAGGCAGGGTACCTCGCCCGGTGCCCGTGACGCAAGTCATGACGATCGAGACCAGGCGGGCGCTAGGCGGGCGCCAGCCTGTGCAATGTCGTTGTTTCCCCTTCGGTGCAAAGGGGGGAAGCACAGGCCAAGGCATCAGGCAAAGGTTACAGTTTCGGTGCAACAAGACCAAGACCAGCAGAGAGGCAGGATGGAGATCACTGTGGAGCCCAGGACGGCGTCACCATCAGAGTCTTTGGCAGTCGAAGACCAACTTTAGTCAGGATAAGTGTACTAGATGTGCCCCTTCAAAATGGCCAATTGTTGGCGCCCTTCCCGCTCATTATTTGGGAAGAGGCCCAGGGCCTCCCTCTATAAATAGAGCTAGCCATCACAGGGCAAGGGGGGATGGATGAGAGAGGGGGATCGATTAGGGAGAGAGATTGAGAGATAGAGGCGACTGAACTCACCCAAGCAGTTCATCGGACCAGCCCAAGAACAGCCCCTCGCGAGGCTATTCTCCCCTTGTATTGTTCATCATCAGCCCCTGAGGCAATCAACCACACCACACACTGGAGTAGGGTATTACACCACAATGGTGGCCTAAACCAGTATAAACCTCGTGTCCCTTGTGTGTTCTTCTTTCTTGCCTAGATCCCCTGCGAGGCCCCGAGACGTGAGTTGGTAGGAGTAAAGATCTTCGTGTGCACCCCAGAGTTCGAACCTCAAGGGTCTGCCGGAACCCGAAATCCGACATTTGGCACCCCAGGTAGGGGTGCGCCGGAATTCTTCTCCCACCGCCTCGCGTTCTTCGTCCATCGTGCTCATGTCTGGCGCTCTCCGAGCCCGCGCCGAGCGTCGGGCTGCTCTCGCCGCCTGAGTCGCCCACACGTCTCCCGTCAGCGGGCGCCCCTGTCGTTCCCCGTTGCCTGCCGCCAACGCCGCCACCGGCCTGGTGGGAAACGAGCAGCAGGCGTCGTCGCTGCATCCCTCGGTGCGGCAGGAAGGCCGCACCGCCACCCCGTCGCTGACACCAGCCGGTTCGTCTTCCCACGCCCATCGTGCCCCCACGGACGCGCATGCCACGTTGCTCCTGGCACGCGAGATCCTGCACTACCGTCCCGTCAACGACCTCTACGACGAGTGGCTCGCTCGCATCACCGGGATCGTCAGCGCCGCAGGGGGCTCCCCTGTGCCGTCCCTCTCGCTGCCTCGCCCTCCGTCCTGCGCAGGAGGCGCAGAACAGGAGGTGCCTCCGCCACCTCCTCCCCAAGAAGGCGCCCTGGCTCCAAGGCGCACGGCCCCAGGACGAGACCCTCCACGTCCGGCGCCCGTGCAACAAGAAAGGAGCTGCCAAAAAATCCCACGTCCCCAAGAAGGTGCTTGCGTGCTCCTGGCACCGGTGCGCCATGATCGCATTCCTGCGCCACCACGTCAAGACCCCGCGCTGCTCCAGGAAGTGGTGCACGGGAATCCCCAGGAGCAGGCCTCGCATCAGCAGAGAGCTCTAGTGGCCACCGCAGGCTGCCGCGCCTTCACCCCCAAGCTGCATGGCGTCGCATGGCCCGACAAGTTCAAGCCAGACTTGCCTCCTCGCTACGACGGCACTGCCGATCCCGCGGAGTTCCTACGGCTCTACGAGTTGGGCATCGAGGCGGCCAACGGGGACAAGAAGGTCATGGTGAACTAGTTTCCCATTGCGCTCAAGGATGGCGCCCGCACCTGGCTCCTAAACCTGCCTCCTGGCACGATCTCCTCTTGGGACGAGATGCACACTCGCTTCATCACCAACTTCCAAGGTACTCGCGATCGGCCCCCGGCCATGAGTGACCTGCGCCGCATCAAGCAACAGCCAGGAGAGACCCTGCAGAAGTACATCCGGCGCTTCAACAACGCCCGCCTCAAGATCCCCAGGGTGACTGAGGAGGCCATCATCTCAGCCTTCTCTGATGGCATGCGTGACATCAAGATGAAAGAGGAGCTAGCGATTAACGAAGACATGTGCATGTCTCTGGAGCTGTTCAACCTAGCGACCAAGTGTGCCAGGGCTGAGGAAGGGCGCCTCTCCCTCCTCGAGCTTCCAGCTGCTGATCCGGAAGAGAAGAAGCCCAAGGTCAAGGACGTGAAGCGCAAAGGAGCTGTTGTGCTCGCAGTGGAGCCACACACCAAGCGAGGCAGGGATCAGCCAGAGTCATCCATGGGCAGCCGGTACTGCGTGTACCACGACCTCCACACCCACAACACCAACGGATGCCAAGAGCTCAGGGCTGTGCGAGATGGGCATACCGGCCGACGCCCCAACCGCAACGATCGGGGCAACGACCGAGGAGGTGGAAGAGGTGGAGGACGATGGGAAGACCGTGGCCCTCGCCAAGGGTGGCGAGACCGACCTCGCGAGGACCGCTGGCAGGACCAGCCTCGCGAGGGAGGTTGGAGGGATCAGCCTCGTGAGGACCGCCCTCAAGGCAACGCAGGCCTCCCTCCTCTGCCACCACCGCCGAGGAGGAATGAAGACCATCATCAGGACGAGGGGGCTGGGGGCTTCCAGGAGCCTCATGCAATCGCTTGCATCTTGGGCGGTGCCCATGCCCCAGCCTCACAGCGCATCTTCAAGCAGTTTGCTCACGAGGTGAATGCAGTCCTCCCCAAGCTTGAGGCCACACGCCTTCTCAGGTGGTCCGCGTGCGCTATCACGTTCAGCTTAGCGGATCAGCTCAAGTGCGCGGCAATGTCCGGTGTCCTCCCAATGCTTTGTTCCCCAGTCATCAGCAATGTGCAAGTCACCAGGACCCTCATTGATGGCGGAGCGGGACTAAACATCTTGTCCGTCGAGACGTTCAACAATCTCCAAGTGCCATATGATCAGCTTCAGCCGACCAAGCCTTTCTCAGGAGTCACTGATGGTTCCACTGTTCCGATAGGGCAAGTTCGCCTTCCTGTCACCTTTGGGCAGCGCAACAACTACCGCGCCGAGCTCATCGACTTCGACGTCGCCCACATTCGCCTACCATACAATGCCATCCTCGGGTACCTAGCCCTGGCCAAGTTCATGGCAGTGAATCACCATGGCTACAACATCCTCAAGATGCCAGGAAGCGGTGGAGTCATCACAGTCCCCTGCGAAGAAAAGGATGCAGTGTGTTCTCTTGAGCGTGCCTTCTAGGCCGCAGCAATCGAAGACCCGGATCACAGGAGCGGGAGCCTCCCCGAGGCAGTCCCTAAGAAGAATAAGACTTCACCTGGCCCAAACCATCGGGAGGCAGGCACCTCCAGTGGCGTCGCGTCAGGATCCGCGCCCGTTCAAGGGGCGCCACCCTCTGTCGCATAGGAAGGCGCACCCGGTGCCCTCCTCGGGCAAGGCTTGGGGGCTCTCTCCTGGAGGGCCACCAACTTTGCTAAGGTCACGAGGGAGGCGCTCGGGAACCACCCGGAGGCGTGCTTCAAAGCACGTTTCCCTCAGGAAGGTATGAGGCAAGGAGGGCCAAACCCTCAGGAGTTCATCGCGAGAAACACTCAGGAGCTGCAGGAGTCAAGAGTCATGCGCGGTAGCCGCCGTTTGCCCGCTGTAGCCCCCCCATCCAGGCGAGGATGGTGGGCTGCATGTCTGCATCGACGTACCAGGGCTCAACCGAGCCGCGTCTCAGGAGCGCCTCTGGCCTTCGCGCGTGGGGCATTGCGAGGGGTCACCTCACAGCTATGTTCGCATGCCTTTTGGCCTGCCGAACGCGACCGCTGCTCATCAGCGCCTGATAAGGAGCATTCTGGAGGCTCGGGAGGTCAGGCATTGTGTGGTCCTGGCGGAGATGGAGATGGTCCTCGAAGATCCACCGTGCCCCCGGAGCCTCCCGAGGCTCCTGGTCCCAGGAGCTCATGAGGGTCGACCTCCTCACCACGCGTCATCCGCTACTTCAGCATCCCTTCATCTCCAACGGTATCAGGTGACATCTTTCAAAGTTCCATTTTCAGCTGGGAGCGCCCACAGGGCTGCATCATTCCCAGGTCACATGGGTCCACCCGTGAGGCATGTATCCGTTTTGCTTATGCTCTTTACCTACCTTGTTGGGGGGCGCCCCTCGGGCGGCATCTATCTAAATGGATTTGCTCCTTCATGCTTAACCTGCCTGATTTAATCGTCTGCTCGATTGACACCTACATTTCGAGCCGCTTGCTCTGGCACGGCGCTTGCGTATGGGTCCGTCCCTACAACACCGACAAATTTGAGCGGTCGAGCTCTGGCCGCGGCAGCCCCGCAAGGCGCCACCTCACCAAGCCCTCAGTGCCCCCGTCACTCCTTCGGAGCAACCAATGGCTGGCTGGCAACCGTAATGGCAGACATTGTTTCCCTAATGATTGGTACGCAGGATCTGCTCCAGGAGTAATACTGGTGGCGTCGCGAGCCTTCTCTCCCTCCTTCTGGCATGATCCACTCGCGCGTTAAAAGGGGCCGCTTGAGCATCGCGACTCATGGGCTCTTATTGGCTCTCTAGCCCTCACCCCTGGCCTTGACCCACGGCATCGCAACCTGTCATACCAGCGGTGGCTGAGCTCGCTCGAGGGCCGGGACCTGAGGACGTAGAGCATTAAGGAAAGTGTGGGGAAGCGGGAAGAAGCTCACGAAGGCCTGACCCAGCGACACCCCACCTGCCTCCACGCAGGCCCGGCACCTCGTCGAAAACTACGCCAAACCTACGAGATAAGTCACGCAAAAACTGAATCGACTCAGCGCTAAACCCTCGCCTACTACAGCTCTGTCACTACAATGTTGCTTGCCTTTCTTGCCCAGCGGAGGATGCTTGAGCGCTAAAGGGGACCTCCTGAGCATCGCGACTCAGGGGCTCTTACTGGACCTCGGGCCGCTCACCTCCTGGCCTTGACCACGGCATCGCAACCTAGCATACCAGCGACGGTTGAAGCCTGCTTGGGGACCGGGACCTGTCGGCATAGAGCGCCAAGCCCTCGCAGGGAAAGAAAGGGGGAGCTGAGCCAGGGCAGAATGCACCTCCCGCATCGTCTCATGACAAGGGTGTACTATTCACAAAAGACATGGCAGCCGCTTTACATACCCCCATGGGGTGTCATTTCGATTCCTCGCAGGGAACAAAAGGTGCTAAGGAGCGATAACTACGCACGCCTCCGCAGGAGATGCCATCATCAACGGTGGGTCATCGGGTGCCTGTGCCAACCCCATCCAGATCAGCAGCGCCGACGGCCTGATGCACCCACCATGCTCCGGGCGTGACACGAGCTCGGGGGCTCGTAGCTGTCGTCTCTTGTCTCCGGAGTCACGTGAAGCTCTCCGGAACCGCTAGACCCTCCGGCTCCACCGCTGCTGCCCGAGGAGCTGCTGGGGAAGCGGTTGGCGGGCCTGGTCCTCGCCGCTCCGATGCCTCGGACGCCTCCCTTGGGGCAGCATTCCAGCCGGCGTCCTTCCGTGTCGAAGACCTCGAAGAACATCAAGGAGGCGCCATCGTATTCGAGATGGATTACGAGGGCGCCCCCTGTCCGACAGACCCGAGCGATCTCGCCCCAGCCACGGGTCAGGAAGACCTTGCCCGGGGTGACAACCTCGACCTCCGCCTCGGTCGCGGGGGTGTTGCAGTCGGCGTGCTGCAGCTAGAGCTCCCGAGGCCCCCTCGGTGGAATCTCGAAGGCAAAGGGGGGAGGAAGGCGAATCCAAGATCGAGGAGGCATGGTAGAGTGAAGCACAAGCTCGCGAGGAGAGCCTTCGACATGGACTCCAGGGGGAACAACGCGCATCGCCGTAACCCGCTGGCGTCGACGGCGGCACTGTCGGTGTCGCTCGGCGTCCTCTTCTCCACGGCCCTCGATGTGGGCATACAAGGGCTGCAGAAACCCAGGCGGCGGCCGCTCGTACCAGGGCCTCGACGCCTCCTGCCGAGCACCCTCATCTCGACGGCAGGGGACTGGCCGTTTCTTTGGTGGAAGTGGGTCGGGACCCTCTCGGGGGGCCTTTACCTTCTCTTATGAAGAAAACCAGCAGATTTGTGCCATTGGCGTAATGTGGAGCAAGGGCGAGGAAGAAGAAGAAAGGAGTAGCAGGAAGGAATGGACTGGAAGGGCTCGCGCCGTACCGTACTTATAGCTGGAGGAGGCCAACCGTCGGCCTCCACGGTCGCAGGTAATCATGACCCATTTTTGCATGCAAGGACTTGTCAAGTCATGCGGTTGCCGAGGCGTCACGGGGAAGCGGAGACGCCCACGTCCAATCAAATGCCACGCGGCGCCCAAGGTCGCAGGCTATTGGGGCCCGCGAAGCTTCGCACTTGCCCCTTCGCTTCTTTGCTAAGCCAAGTCCGGGCGCGCCTTGGTCCCGGGGGATACTGTCGGCGTTCTAGGAACGGGGGTCCCCAGACTTGCCTGCCTGCGGCCTGCGGAGTGCCTCGAGTGGGGGGCCAGTGTAGCCCAGCTTCATCACCTCAAGCTCAAGACCCTCGCGAGGGGCCAAGCCTCGCGGGGCGGACGACAGAAGCTTCCTCAGGAGCAGCCTCATCAGGCGGGCTCGCGAGGGGGTGGAGAGATCAAGGCAGGGTACCTCATGAGGTGCCCGTGACGCAAGCCATGACGATCGAGACTAGGTGGGCGCCAGGCGGGCGCCGGCATGCACAGTGTCCTTGTTTCCCCTTCGGTGCAAATGGGGCAAGCACAGGCCAAGGCATCAGGCTAAGGTTACCGTTTTGATGCAACAAGACCAAGACCAGCAGAGCGGCAGGATGGAGATCACCGTGGAGCCCAGGACGGCGTCACCGTCAGAGTCTTTGGCAGTCGAAGACCAACTTTAGTCAGGATAAGTGTATTAGATGTTCCCCTTCAAAATGGCCAATTGTTTGCGCCCTTCCCGCTCATTATTTGGGAAGAGGCCCAAGGCCTCCCTCTATAAATAGAGCTAGCCATCACAGGTCAAGGGGTGATGGATGAGAGAGGGGGATCGATTAGAGAGAGAGATTGAGAGACAGAGGCGAATGAACTCACCCAAGCAGTTAATTGCACCAGCCCAAGAACAGCCCCTCGCGAGGTTGTTCTCCCCTTGTATTGTTCATCATCAGCCCCTGAGGCAATCCACCGCACCACACACTGGAGTAGGGTATTACACCACAATGGTGGCCTGAACCAGTATAAACCTCGTGTCCCTTGTGTGTTCTTCTTTCTTGCCTAGATCCCTTGCGAGGCCCCGAGACGTGAGTTGGTAGGAGGAAAGATCTTTGCGCGCACCCCAGAGTTCGAACATCAAGGGTCTGCCGGAACCCGAAATCCGACAGAAGCAGCATCAACATCTTCCTCTGGACTAGCCCGAACGCTACAGGCACCCAGCGGCAGGTGAAGGTGTCCTGGACTAGGGGGTCCTAGCCCGGCTGGATTAATACATGGGCTGACCCACCAGCCCATCAAGGAGGAAGGACTTCGGAGGCCTTCAATATGCCTCGACGAAAGACTTGGCATGTACCTCAAGTATATCTGTATATTTGACATGTAATCCCTATATGGAAACCAGCCATGCGTAGCCCTAGATACCCCTGGTGCCTATATAAACCAGAGGGTTTAGTCCATAGAGGATCATTCATACATTCATCATCATACCCCTAGGGTCTAGACCACAACTCATGATCTCGTGGTAGATCAACTCTGTAATTTGATACTCTCATAATATAAACAAGAACATGACGCAAGGTTTTACCTCCATAGAGAAGGCCCGAACCTTGGTAAACGCTGTGTGTTCTCTCTTATTACCCATCGATCCGACCTAACATCTCGGGCCCCCCTACCTGAGGTCTGTCGGTTTTGACACCGACATTGGTGCTTTCATTGAGAGCCCGTTGTTTGATCGCCAAGGGTCGATGGCTCATCTCCAAATCGATAGTAGTATTGGTTGTGGTGACATCTTCGTCCCCGGCCAGCTTTTCGCCTTCGGCAGCATGGTGCTGCACGTTGACCCGACCGGCCATCTGGGCCGTGTTGAGAACTTCGCGCCAAATCAAGTCATCATGTTCAGAAGTTTGGCGTACACCATGGACGCCTGGGGTGACCTGGTCCTTTCGGGATTCACCACGGACCATTTTGAAGACCCCTATGGCGACATGGCCCCAGAGCTGGCTTGTGATAGGATCCCCAGAGATATGTTGATCATGGAGTCCGAGAAGACCATCGTCGGAAGCTCACTGGCTCAGCCTTTTAGCCTATATGTTATTATAATTGTATGCATAAGTAGGTCGTGAGTGTTTTTGGCCTTGCCGCATGTGGCATTTTAAATTATCCTGAATATGTAAGACAATTATTAACCGTTGCCATTGTAAATTTGCCTCAACGGCGAGCAGAGCGCGCGCAGGGACACCAGAGTGGAGAGCGCCGTAGTGATACGCCTCCAACGTATCTATAATTTTTGATTGTTCCATGCTATTATATTACCCTTTTGGATGTTTACGGACTTTGTTATACACTTTTATATCATTTTTTGGGACTAACCTACTAACCGAAGGCCCAGCCCATACTGCTGTTTTATTGCCTGTTTCAGTATTTTGAAGAAAAGGAATATCAAACGGAGTCCAAACGGAATGAAACCTTCGGCATCGTGATTTTTTGGAAGAATATCATCCTGGAGGCTTGGAGATCAAGTCAGAAGATACTCGAGGAGCCCAGGAGATGCGGGGGGCGCCCCCCCTACAGGGCGTGGCCCCCTGCCTCATGGACCCCTCGAGCACCTCCCAACCGACTTATTTCGCCTATATATGCCTACGTACCCTAAAACCATCGAATATCAAGATACATCGGGAGTTCCGCCGCCGCAAGCCTCTGTAGCCACCAAAAACCTCTTGGGAGCCCGTTCCGGCACCCTGCCGGAGGGGGAATCCATCACCGATGGCCATCTTCATCATCCCGGCGCTCTCCATGACGAGGAGGTAGTAGTTCACCCTCGGGGCTGAGGGTATGCACCAGTAGCTATGTGTTTGATCTCTCTCTCTCGTGTTCTCTCTATGGCACGATCTTGATGTATCGCGAGCTTTGTTATTATAGTTGGATCTTATGATGTTTCTCCCCCTCTACTCTCTTGTGATGAATTGAGTTTCCCTCTTGAAGTTATCTTATCGGATTGAGTGTTTACTTTGAGAACACTTGATGTATGTCTTGCCGTGTTTATCTGTGGTGACAATGGGATATCACGTGCCTCTTGATGTATGTTTTGGTGACCAACTTGCGACTTCCGCCCATGAACCTATGCATAGGGGTTGGCACACATTCTTGACTCTCTGGTAGAAACTTTGGGGCACTCTTTGAAGTACTTTGTGTTGGTTGGATGAATCTGAGATTGTGTGATGCATATCGTATAATCATGCCCACGGATACTTGAAGTGACAATGGAGTATCTAGGTGACATTAGGTTTTTGGTTGATTTGTGTCTTAAGGTGTTATTCTAGTATGAACTCTTCTATAGATCGATCCGAAAGAATAACTTTGAGGTGGTTTCGTACCCTACCATAATCTCTTCGTTTGTTCTCCGCTATTTGTGGCTTTGGAGTGACTCTTTGTTGCATGTTGAGGGATTGTTATATGATCTATCTATGTTATTATTGTTGAGAGAACTTGCACTAGTGAAAGTATGAACCCTAGGCTTTGTTTCCTATCATTGCAATACCTTTTACACTCACTTTTACCTTTAGTTACCTTGTTGTTTTTATTATTTCAGATTACAAATACCTATATCTACCATCCATATTGCACTTGTATCACCATCTCTTCGCCGAACTAATATTGCACCTGTATCACCATCTCTTCGCCGAACTAGTGCACCTATACAATTTACCATTGTATTGGGTGTGTTGGGGACACAAGAGACTCTTTGTTATTTGGTTGCAGGGTTGTTTGAGAGAGACCATCTTCATCCTACGCCTCCCACGGATTGATAAGGTCATCCACTTGAGGGCAGTTTGCTACTGTCCTACAAACCTGTGCACTTGCATGCCCAACAACGTCTACAAGAAGAAGGTTGTGTAGTAGACATCAAGCTCTTTTCTGGCACCGTTGCCGGGGAGGTGAGTTCTTGAAGGTATATCTTTAGATCTTGCAAACGAATCTTTTTGTTTTTTGTTTTATCACTAGTTTAGTTTATAAAAGAAAACTACAAAAAAGTGGAGTTAAGTTTGCCTCACACGCTTCACCTTTTTAATATCTTTCGTGAGTTTGATAGAAAGGAAAATTGTGCTCAAGTGCTAGAAGAAGAATGATTTAAAATGCTTGGTACTAAATCTTTGAATGATGAGCATGATTGCAATATTGTTAGTATAAACTCCTTGAATATCCTTAGTACTAATGATGATTGCTCTAGTCATGACGAAAATATATCTTATGAGCATGTCAACTCTTGTGGAGTGCATGTTTGCATGAACACACCAAATAGAGAAGATATATATTGCAAGAGGCATAAGTATTTAGAAACTAAGAAGTTGCAAGAAAGGCTAGATAAGAGTGCGGAGAATTTAAAATATCTTTCCCGTTGCGAATTTTGCAATAAACAAGATCATTTACATCTCCAATGCAAATTGTTTCATGATTGGATCGTGTCCAAAAATTGTGATGATTTGATCTCCCTTTCTCATTACAATGAACTTAGATTGCTTTTGGGTTGTGAAGAGTTGAAATGTTTAACTAAGCCTATTCCAGAATTTAATCTTAAGCATTTTCTTGATATTGATCTAGAAAAGATTTATATGTTTTGTGTGGAGAATTGCATTGAAAATCCTTATATTGCCAATTACCTAAAGAAAAGAAAGAAAATAGAAGATGATGATAATACTAATGAAAGGGAAGAGACTTCCCAATATCCTCCTATTATTTCTTATGATGAATCAGGTAACGAGGAGGAGCTTTCTATTCAACCAATCTCGTCAATAAGGAGCTCGAAGAGGAAGGTTGAACCTACACATAATGTGAAGAAGAAAAAGAAAAGAAGGAGCAACAAAGGTAGAAAGGTATCCCTCCCAAATGATGTTGTTCCTACTACTCATTGTGATGATGATAATTGCTTTACTATTGGTGCTATCCATATTTTTAATGATGAGAGTGATTATGCTTATGATATGAAAGAGCCCAAGCTTGGGGAAGCTATGTTTGATGAGGATGAAATATTTGAGAATTTATTTGCTGAAATTAATGTTTGTCCAAGCTTGGGGATGCTATGTTTAATGAAGATGATATTTTTAGCATCCCAAGTTTTGATATGCAAAGTTGTTATGATGATAGCATGCCTCCTACCTATGATGATTATATTGATGAAAGTGGGTTCGGAAGAGTGTCAACTTTAGGAAGTAGTGATCCCACTATTTTGGAGGATGTTGAATCTTATTGTGATGAATATGAAAGTGGATTTGGAAGAGTGTCAACTTTATTTAGTGATTCCACTATCTTGGGAGAGGTTTTAATCGATTATGATGAGAACGAAGTTGCTACTTATGATGATTATTGTGATGAAACTTATGCTATAAAAAGTAGTGATGATTGTATTTACAAATCTTGTCATGATTATGATTACCCTTTTTCTGAACATTACTCTTTTAATGTGGAAACAATTTTTAGTGTTCAAGTCTCTTATGATACTCCCGCTATTCCGAATGAGAAGAATTGTGCTTATGTGGAGAGTTATATTTTTGAATTCACTCATGATTCTACTAAAAATTATTATGAGAGAGGAATATATGCTTGTAGGAATTGCAATAATGTCAAGTTTCCTCTCTATGTGCTTAAATTTTTGAAGCTATGCTTGTTTTACCTTCCTATGCTAGTTGATTATTGTTCTCATAAGTTGTTTGCTCACAAAATCCATATGCATAGGAAGTGGGTTAGGCTTAAATGTTCTAGTCATATGCTTCATGATGCTCCCGTTATGTTTCAATTCTTATCTTTTATGTGAGCATCATTGTCATCATCATGCCTAGCTAGAAAGGCATTAAAGAAATGCGCTTGTTGGGAGACAACCCAATATTTATATTTACTGTTTTTGTGTGTCCACATGATTATGCTACTGTACTAATCATGTTTTATAGCTTTTTTTCAATAAAGTGCCAAGTAAGACCTTTAGGATGGCTTTTGGTGATAGTTGTGTTGATCCTGCTGAAAATCAGAAACTTTTGCACCCAGTAAATTAGTTTTGTTAATTCACAGAGACGTGCTCTTGATATGATTCTTTTTGCTCTGGATTGGTACATGAATTTCTTAGGACTTCCTAATTTGGTAGAAGTTTTGGAGTTCCAGAAGTATACATTTGATACAGATTACTACAGACTGTTCTGTTTTTGACAGATTCTGTTTTCTGTGTGTTGTTTGCTTATTTTGATGAGTCTATGGCTAGTATTAAGTGGTATGAACCATGGAAAAGTTGGAATACAGTATATATTACACCAATATGAATTTAGAATGAGTTCATTACAGTACCTAAGTGGTGGTTTTATTTTCTTATACTAACGAAGCTTACGAGTTTTCTGTTGAGTTTTGTTGTGGAGTTTTCAAGTTTTGGGTAAAGATTCGATGGACTATGGAATAAGGAGTGTCAAGAGCCTAAGCTTGGGGATGCCCAAGGCACCCCAAGATAATATTCAAGAATAGCCAAAAGCCTAAGCTTGGCGATGCCCCGGATGGCATCCCCTCTTTCGTCTTCGTTCATCGGTAAACTTTACTTGGAGCTATATTTTTATTCGCCACATGATATGTGTTTTTCTTGGAGCGTCATTTTATTTTGTTAGTATTTGCTTTATGTTATTTAGATTAATTTTTTGTAACTTTAGTTTCAATAAAAATGTCAAGGATAGCCTTTGCCATGCTTATTTTGCTAGTATACATGTTGCTGTTTGAAAACAGAAAGTTTACCTCTGTTGCAAAAATTCCCTAGAAAAGTCAGAGCATGATGTAATGTTGAAACTTTTTGCATGATGAGCTCTGATAACTTTACTACAGTGGGAATTTTATTTCATAATTTTTAGAGTTAGGTAAGTATGATGAATCTTGCATTCTTTACAGACTGTACTGTTTTGACAGATTGCTGTTATGTTTGCATATGTTTGCTTGTTTAATGATTCTATTTGAGAATAGGAGTGTTAAATATGCAGAGGAATTTAGTATTCAATGTTGAACAATAATTTTAGTGATTTGTTACAGTAGAAAATGATAAGGTTTTGCATTGATTTATACTAACCTATCTCACGAGTTCTTGTTGAGTTTGTTGTGGATGAAGCCTTTGAGAAATAGAGAAACCATGATATGAGAGTTATTAAGGAGACACAAAAGTTCAAGCTTGGGGATGCCCAAGGCACCCCAAGATAATATTCCAAGAGGTCTCAAGCATCTAAGCTTGGGGATTCCCCGGAAGGCATCCCACCTTTCTCCTTCAACAAATATCGGTTAGTATCGGTTGAGCCTAAGTTTTTGCTTCTTCACATGAGTAGTGCTATCCTTGCATTGTCATTTTATTTTGTTTTGCTTGCTGTTTGATTAGAGTATCAAGATCTTAAATTCTTTATTGATAGAGAGTCTTCATATAGTTACATAATTATTTAGCTACTCATTGTTCTTCACTTATATTTTTTTTGGAGTAGTTTGTCATTTGCTCTAGTGCATCGCTTGTATCCTTTAGAGCACGGCAGTGGTTATATTTTGTCGAAATTGCTAGTCTCTCATGCTTCACTTATATTATTTTGAGAGTCTTTTAGAACAACATGGTATTTGCTATGGTTATAAAGTTGGTCCTAGAATGATGAGCTTCCAAGTTGGGTATAATAAAAACTATCATAGGAAGTGAATTGGATGCTATGATCAATTTGATACTTGATAATTGTTTTGAGATATGGATATAGTGATATTAAAGTCATGCTAGTTGGGTGATTATGAATTTAAAGAATGCTTGTGTTGAAGTTATCAAGTCCCGTAGCATGCATGTATGGTTAAAGTTGTGTAACAAATTTGAAACATGAAGTGTACCTGGCTTGTGCATCCTTACGAGTGGCGGTCGGGGACGAGCGATGGTCTTTTCCTACCAATCTATCCCCCTAGGAGCATGCGCGTAGTACTTGATTTTTGATGACTTCTAAATTTTTGCAATAAGTATATGAGTTCTTTTGACTAATGTTGAGTCCATGGATTATACACACTTTTACCTTTCCACCATTGCTAGCCTCTTCGGTACCGTGCATTGCCCTTTCTCACCCTGAGAGTTGGTGCAAACTTCGCTGATGCATCCAAACCCCGTGATACGATACGCTCTATCACACATCAACCTCCTTATATCTTCCTCAAAACAGCCACCATACCTACCTATTATGGCATTTCCATAGCCATTCCGAGATATATTGCCATGCAACTTTCCACCATTCCGTTCATCATCATCATGACATACTTTACTTTTATCATATTGTCATTGCATGATCATGTAGTTGACATCGTATTTGTGGCAAAGCCACCATGCATTATTTTTCATACATGTCACTCTTAATTCATTGCACCATCCTGGTACACCGTCGGAGGCATTCATATAGAGTCATATCATGTTCTAGTTTTGAGTTGTAATTCTTATGTTGTAATCAATAGAAGTGTGATGATCATCATTATTAGAACATTTCCTAAAGAAAAAAAGAAGAAAAAGAAGAAAGGCCAAAAAAACAAAGGCCCAAAAAATGAAAATAAAAGAAAATAAATAAAAAGGGTAATGTTACTATCTTTTTTTCCACACTTGTGCTTCAAAGTAGCACCTTGTTCTTCATGTAGTGAGTCTCATATATTGTGCTTCAAAGTAGCACCATGTTTGTCATATAGTGAGTCTCATAAGTTGTCTTTTCCATACTAGTGGGAATTTTTCATTATAGAACTTGGCTTGTATATTCCTACGATGGGCTTCCTCAAATGCCCTAGGTCTTCGTGAGCAAGCAAGTTGGGTGCACACCCACTAGTTTTCTTTTGTTGAGCATTCATTTATAACTCTAGTGCATCCGTTGCATGGCAATCCCTACTCCTCATGTTGACATCAATTGATGGGCATCTCCATAGCCCGTTGATTATCCTCGTCAATGTGAGACTTTCTCCTTTTTGTCTTCTCCACACAATCCCCATCATCATATTCTATTCCACCCATAGTGCTATGTCCATGGCTCACGCTCATGTATTGCGTGAAGGTTGAAAAAGTTTGAGATTATTTAAGTATGAAACAATTGCTTGGCTTGTCATAGGGGGTATAGAAGTTGGGAACATCTTTGTGTGACGAAAATGAAGCATAGCTTAACTATATGATTTTGTAGGGATGAACTTTCTTTTGCCATGTTATTTTGAGAAGACATGATTACTTTGATTAGTACGCTTGAAGTGTTACTATTTCTTTTATCAATATGAACTTTTATTTTGAATCATTTGGATCTGAACATTCGTGCCACAATAAAGAAGATTACATTGAAAATTATGCTAGGTAGCATTCCACATCAAAATTTTTTTTTATCATTTACCTACTCGAGGACGAGCAGGAATTAAGCTTGGGGATGCTTGATACGTCTCCAACGTATCTATAATTTTTGATTGTTCCATGCTATTATATTACCCTTTTTGGATGTTTAAGGGCTTTGTTATACACTTCTATATCATTTTTTGGGACTAACATACTAACCGGAGGCCCAACCCATATTGTTGTTTTATTGCCTGTTTCAGTATTTCGAAGAACAGGAATATCAAACAGAGTCCAAACGGAATGAAACCTTCGGCATCGTGATTTTTTGGAAGAATATCATCCTAGAGGCTTGGAGATCAAGTCAGAAGATACTCGAGGAGCCCAGGAGATAGGGGGCACCCCCCCCCCTACAGGGCGCGGCCCCCTGTCTCGTGGACCCCTCCAGCACCTCCCGACCGTCTTCTTTCGCCTATATATGCCTACGTACCCTAAAACCATCGAATATCAAGATAGATCAGGAGTTCCGCTGCCGCAAGCCTCTATAGCCGCCAAAAACCTCTCGGGAGCCCGTTCCGGCACCCTGCCGGAGGGGGAATCCATCACCGGTGGCCATCTTCATCATCCCGGCGCTCTCCATGACGAGGAGGGAGTAGTTCACCCTCGGGGCTGACGGTATGTACCAGTAGCTATGTGTTTGATCTCTCTCTCTCTCTCTCTCTCTCTCTCTCTCGTGTTCTCTCTATGGCACGATCCTGATGTATCGCAAGCTTTGTTATTATAGTTGGATCTTATGATGTTTCTCCCCCTCTACTCTCTTGTGATGAATTGAGTTTCCCTCTTGAAGTTATCTTATCGGATTGAGTCTTTACTTTGAGAACACTTGATGTATGTCTTGCCGTGTTTATCTATGGTGACAATGGGATATCACGTGCCTCTTGATGTATGTTTTGGTGACCAACTTGCAGGTGCCGCCCATGAACCTATGCATAGGGGTTGGCATACGTTCTTGACTCTCCGGTAGAAACTTTGGGGCACTCTTTGAAGTACTTTGTGTTGGTTGGATGAATCTGAGATTGTGTGATGCATATCGTATAATCATGCCCACGGATACTTGAAGTGACAATGGAAGTATCTACGTGACATTAGGGTTTTGGTTGATTTGTGTCTTAAGGTGTTATTCTAGTACGAACTCTTCTATAGATCGATCCGAAAGAATAACTTTGAGGTGGTTTTGTACCCTACCATAATCTCTTTGTTTGTTCTCCGCTATTAGTGGCTTTGGAGTGACTCTTTGTTGCATGTTGAGGGATTGTTATATGATCTATCTATGTTATTATTGTTGAGAGAACTTGCACTAGTGAAAGTATGAACCCTAGGCCTTGTTTCCTATCATTGCAATACGTTTTACGCTCACTTTTACATTTAGTTACCTTGCTGCTTTTATTATTTCAGATTACAAATACCTATATCTACCATCCATATTGCACTTGTATCACCATCTCTTCGCCGAACTAGTGCACCTATACAATTTACCATTGTATTGGGTGTGTTGGGGACACAAGAGACTCTTTGTTATTTGGTTGCAGGGTTGTTTGAGAGAGACCATCTTCATCCTACGCCTCCCACGGATTGATAAACCTTAGGTCATCCACTTGAGGGAAATTTGCTACTGTCCTATAAACCTGTGCACTTGCAGGCCCAACAACGTCTACAAGAAGAAGGTTGTGTAGTAGACATCACGCAGCCACCTCAGTGGCGAGCAAAATGCGCAGATGAACGCGAGCAGAGCACGTCACGGCTGCCTCAACAGCGAGCAACCACGTGGTCAACCTTCTGACACCCCGTGGGAGACGCGACGACGCATCCATAGGACACGATGGTGATATCATGACCGTGTCTGATAGTAGGCAGACACGTACACGTACATCCGAGAACAAGGGCCCACGTTTTGGGCTTCTGATGCGTGGAATACGTTTGATCCAAAAGAACTGTTTGCGATGAGACAGAACAACCGAAACGGGGCTTTGTAGGCCGCCATCAATAAATTTTGAGTTTGTTTCTCGTCACATTGCAGATTACAGCGCAATAAATAATTGCAAATCTGTTCACGCGGATCAAAATAATATGTTTTCACATCGATCAAACTAATATGTGTTCACACTTAGCACCGGGCTATAAAAACTACCCACTCGAAAATTACTTCAAAGTTCCTCTCCTCATCACCCACAAAACTAGTCTTTCCTGTCAAGTCATTCCGCCATGACCGGTAGGAGGAGTTTTGGGTGGACATATAACCAGGCAGCAAAGACCAAGGCCGCGGAAGCACTATAGAGGTCCCGCCGCAAAGCGGCAGCCACAGCAGAGATGTCCCGGCGCGGCGCGGAGCCCTCGAACGAGCTCTCATGGGCACGCGAGGGCTCTCACAAGTGCACTCGCCGTGTTGACGATCACGACGAGCTGGCGTTGCTGAAGTCCTTGGCCAGCTACGACGACATTCATGCTAGCCTCATTAAGCAGCAGGAGCTAGTCGACGGCTTGATGAAGCTGCTCGAGATCAGCGATGCCTCGATTGACAAGGCGACCGGCCTCGTCGAGCAACTCATGGGTGACAATGTGAAGCTCCTCAAGGCACTCCCCGAGAAGGAGGAGGATACCACCAGCTGATCGATGTTGCATGAGCAGAGCAGTGCCTCGGGGATGACACAGACAGCGGTCGTTGATGAACTGATGGGTGACTTGAGGAAGCTCCGGATCGAGCGCGAGCAAGAGGTGGAGGTGTTGGGGAACATAGCATGCAATTTCTAAAAAATTTCTACGATCACGCAAGATCTATCTAGGAGATGCATAGCAACGAGAAGGGGAGAGTGTGTCCACATACCCTTGTAGACCGAAAGCGGAAGCATTAGCTTAACGCGATTGATGTACTTGAACGTCTTCGCGATCCAACCGATCAAGCACTGAACATACGGCACCTCCGAGTTCTGCACATGTTCAGCTTGATGATGTCCCTTGAACTCTTGATCTAGCAAAGTGTCGAGGGAGAGTTTCATCAGCACGGCGGCGTGGTGACGGTGATGGTGATGTGATCTGTGCAGGGCTTCGCCTAAGCGGCTAAGCACTATGACAATATGACCGGAGGAGTAAAGGGTGGAGGGGGCACCGCACACGGCTAAGAAACAATTGATGTCCTTTGGGGTGCCCCCCTGCCCACGTATATAAAGGAGGAGAGGGGAGAAGGCCGGCCCTAGGGGGCACGCCAAGTGGGAAGAAACCCACTAGGACTCCTAGTCCTAGTCGGCCCCCTTCCTTCTTTCGGAGGGGGAAAGGGGAAAGGAGAGGGAGAGGGAGAAGGAAAGGGGGGTCGCGCCCCTCCCCTTGTCCAATTCGGACACCCCATGGGGGAGCACCCCTTGTGGGCTGCCCTCTATGTGGCCCATTACTTTCCCCGGGGGGTTCCGGTAACCCCTCGGTACTCCGGCCGAAACACTCTGATACCATTCTGTTGTCCGAATACTATCTTCCAATATATCAATCTTTACCTCTCGACCATTTCAAGACTCCTTGTCATGTCCGTGATCTCATCCGAGATTCCAAACAATATTCGGTCACCAAAACACATAACTCATAATACAAATCATCATTGAATGTTAAGCCTGCGGACCCTACGGGTTCGAGGACTATGTAGACATGACCGAGACACATCTCTGATCAATAACCAACAACGGAACCTAGATTCTCATATTGGTTCCTCCATATTCTACGAAGATCTTTATCAGTCAAACTGCAATGACAACATACGTCATTCCCTTTGTCATCGGTATGTTACTTGCCCGAGATTCGATCGTCGGTATCCTCATACCTAGTTCAATCTCGTTACCGGCAAGTCTCTTTACTCATTCTGTAATGCATCATCCCGTAACTAACTTATTAGTCATATTGCTTGCAAGGCTTATCATGATGTGCATTACCAAGAGGGCCCAGAGATACCTCTCTGATACTCGGAGTGACAAATCCTAATCTCAATCTATGACAACCCAACAAACACCTTCGGAGACACCTGTAGAGCATCTTTATAGTCACTCAGTTACGTTGTGATGTTTGATAGCACACAAGGTGTTCCTCTGGTATTCAGGAGTTGCATAATCTCATAGTCAAAGGAATATGTATAAGTCATGAAGAAACCAATAGCAATAAAACTTAACGATCATTATGCTAAGCTAACGGGTGGGTCTTGTCCATCACATCACTCTCCTAATGATGTGATCCCATTCATCAAATGACAACACATGTCTATGGTCAGGAAACTTAACCATCTTTGATTAACGAGCTAGTCAAGTAGAGGCATACTAGGGACACTTTGTTTTGTCTATGTATTCACACATGTATCAAGTTTCCGGTTAATAAAATTCTAGCATTAATAATAAACATTTATCATGATATAAGGAAATATAAATAACAACTTTACTATTGCCTATAGGGCATATTTCCTTTAGTCTCCCACTTGCACTAGAGTCAATAATCTAGATTACATTGTAATGATTCTAACACCCATGGAGTCTTGGTGCTGATCATGTTTTGCTCGTGGAAGAGGCTTAGTCAACGGGTCTGCAACATTCAGATTCGTATGGATTTTGCAAATCTCTATGTCTCCCTCCTTGACTTGTTCACGGATGGAGTTGAAGCGTCTCTTGATGTGTTTGCTTCTCTTGTGAAATCTGGATTCCTTCGCTAAGGCAATTGCTCCAGTATTGTGAGAAAAGATTTTCATTTGACCCGATGCATTAGGTATTACACCTAGATCGGATATGAACTCCTTCATCCAGACTCCTTGCTGCTTCCGAAGCAGCTATGTACTCTGCTTCACACATAGATCCCGCCAGGATGCTTTGCTTGGAACTGCACCAACTGAAAGCTCCACCATTCAATATAAATATGTATCCGGTTTGCGACTTAGAGTCATCCGGATCAGTGTCAAAGCTAGCATCAGCGTAACCATTTACGACGAGCTCTTTGTCACCCCCATAAAAACATATCCTTAGTCCTTTTCAGGTACTTCAGGATGTTCTTGACCGTTGTCCAGTGATCCACTCCTGGATTACTTTGGTACCCCCCTGCTAAACTTATAGCAAGGCAGACATCAGGTCTGGTACACATCATTGCATACATGATAGAACCTATGGCTGAGGCATAGGGAATGACTTCCATTTTCTCTCTATCTTCTGAAGTGGTCGGGCATTGAGTCTGACTCAACTTCACACCTTGTAACACAGGCAAGAACCCTTTCTTTGACTGATCCATTTTGAACTTCTTCAAAACTTTATCAAGGTATGTGCTTTGTGAAAGTCCAATTAGGCGTCTTGATCTATCTCTATAGATCCTGATGCCCAATATATAAGCAGCTTCACCGAGGTCTTTCATTGAAAAATTCTTATTCAAGTATCCTTTTATGCTATCTAGAAATTCTATATCATTTTCAATCAACAATATGTCATCCACATATAATATTAGAAATGCTAGAGAGCTCCCACTCACTTTCTTGTAGATACAGGCTTCTCCAAAAGTCTGTATAAAACCATATGCTTTGATCACACTATCAAATCGTATATTCCAACTCCGAGATGCTTGTACCAGTCCATAAATGGATCGCTGGAGCTTGCACACTTTGTTAGCACCTTTAAGATCGACAAAACTTTCTGGTTGCATCATATACAACTCTTCTTTAAGAAATCCATTAAGGAATGCAGTTCTGACGTTCATTTGCCAAATTTCATAATCATAAAATGCGGCAATTGCTAACATGATTCGGACAGACTTAAGCATCACTACGGGTGAGAAGGTCTCATCATAGTCAACTCCTTGAACTTGTCCAAAACCTTTCGCAACAAATCGAGCTTTGTAGACAGTAACATTACTGTCAGCGTCAGTCTTCTTCTTGAAGATCCATTTATTCTCTATGGCTTGTCGATCATCGGGCAAGTCAACCAAAGTCCACACTTTGTTCTCATACATGGATCCCATCTCAGATTTCATGGCCTCAAGCCATTTCACAGAATCTGGGCTCATCATCGCTTCCTCATAGTTCATAGGTTCGTCATGGTCTAGTAACATGACTTCCAGAATAGGATTACCGTACCACTCTGGTGCGGAACGTACTCTTGTTGACCTATGAGGTTCAGTAGTAACTTGATCTGAAATTTCATGATCATCATCATTAGCTTCCTCACTAATTGGTGTAGGCATCACGGGAATAGTTTTCTGTGACGAACTACTTTCCAATTCGAGAGAAGGTACAATTACCTCATCAAGTTCTACTTTCCTCCCACTCACTTCTTTCGAGAGAAACTCCTTCTCTAGAAAGGATCCATTTTGAGCAACTAATATCTTGCCTTCGGATCTATGAAGGTGTACCCAACAGTTTCTTTTGGGTATCCTATGAAGATGCATTTCTCCAATTTGGGTTCGAGCTTATCAGGCTGAAGCTTTTTCACATAAGCATCGCAACCCCAAACTTTAAGAAACGACAGCTTACGTTTCTTTCCAAACCATAGTTCATATGGTGTCGTCTCAATGAATTTAGATGGTGCCCTATTTATCGTGAATGCAGCTATGATGAGGGCATCCCAGTACCTCATGTTGTTCCCATGAAGGAGGAGGTGAAGCCCAACTTCACGACTCCTCCATGTTAGAGGTGTGCCAAAGGGAGTGATCGAACCATGTACTAGATCGGTTCCAGTTTTATCTATTTTTATCTCCGGGTCATGTTATGGGCCACCTAGTATTTTTATTTTATGTGTCTTGGTGTGGGCCTGTCCAACCGACTAGTTTTCTAGATGCCTATATAAGGAGGCCAGTGGCTAGGTTTAGAGGGGGTCAAATTTTTAGATTGAGTTTGAAACATTGTGTTCACGTGGTGAATCATCCCTCCGGGGACGGCGCTGCTGGTTATCAAATAAAGTGATGGTTGTGTGAGGGTTCTTGTGTGATCAAGGATTATCGTGCCAAGGTTAGAGACGTGTTGTTCATCTCCATGTTGCTGGCTGGACTCGTTTCCTCACCTTCAGCTTGCGTGGATTGCTCCCATGATTAGAAGGTTTGCTATCTAGTTTGTCTTGCAGTGAAAGATCGGGCAAAAACTATAGGATCATCACGTTGATCCTTATTATGTGGTATCAAATTACTGGGTTTCTCACTGCTAGTTCATCCTGTTGAGATTGCATCGTTGCCGTCAGTCTATTCTAAGGAGAGTTCTCGTTGATCACAGTGCACATTGCTGTTAGGCGAGGAGATTGGTGGTGGCAAATTCGCGAGTGCCGAGCGCGCTTGGATCTGTGTCTCAGTGGGGAGTTTGTCTTCCAGTCAGATCAAATTGAGGGCATCGGTTCCATCAATTTTCCTTGCGATCTCGGCGAGGTTTGGTCGCTGGATAGGAAGGACGCTGTTTTCAACTGTTTTCGTCTGACTCCGGATTTTCAGGAAGCAGAGCGATTTGGTTGGTACGTGATGGAGTACTAATTAGTTTTGGAGTTTTGCGATCAGCTTGCTGGATTTTTAAGTTAGTTAAATCCTAATTAGTTAAAGCAGGAGAGAGAAAGTTCTCTTGTTTCAGTCCGTTAGGAAACCAACTCACGGTAGAGTTGGGCTCGTGGTAACAAAAAAATTGCGATTTTATTTTCTGTTGGCCGGATCGGGAAGATGCCTTCAACATGGTTTTCTCGGCTAGATGAGAAGTCTAAGGCACGTGCTCGGACTAAGATAGCGGATATACAAAAGATCACTAAAGAGATGCAGACGGAATTAAAAAATCCCACTACAGTTTATCTGGTGCATACTGTGTAGCATTCTACGAAAGTAATTTCCAAGGACACATCCGTGGTGAAGATATAAGATGTTAACAATGATAACGAGGCAATGACAACACATACTGGTTCTAAGGAGGACAAGGCTGATAGAGGGAGTCCTGGAATAGGGGGTGTCGGGATGGCCGGACTATCACCGTTGGCCGGACTCCTGGACTATGAAGATACAAGATTGAAGACTTCGTCCCGTGTCCGGATGGGACTTTCCTTGGCGTGGAAGGCAAGCTTGGCAATACGGATATGTAGATCTCCTACCATTGTAACCGACTCTGTGTAACCCTAGCCCTCTCCGGTGTCTATATAAACCGGAGGGTTTTTGTCCGTAGGACGAACAACAATCATACCATAGGCTAGCTTCTAGGGTTTAGCCTCTTTGATCTCGTGGTAGATCTACTCTTGTACTACCCATATCATCAATATTAATCAAGCAGGAGTAGGGTTTTACCTCCATCAAGAGGGCCCGAACCAGGGTAAAAACATCGTGTCCCTTGTCTCCTGTTACCATCCGCCTAGATGCACAGTTCGGGACCCCCTACTCGAGATCCGCCGGTTTTGACACCGACATTGGTGCTCTCGTTGAGAGTTCCTCTATGCCGTCACCTTTAGGCCCGATGGCTCCTTCGGTCATCAACAACGACGCGGTCCAGGGTGAGACTTTTCTCCCTGGACAGATCTTCGTATCCGGCGGCTTTGAACTGCGGGCCAACTCGCTTGTCCATCTGGAGCATATTGAAAGCTACGCCCCTGGCCATCAGGTCAGATTTGGAAGTTTAAACTATACAGCTGACATCTACGGAGACTTGATCTTCGACGGGTTCGAGCCACAGCCAAGCGCGCTGCACTATCACGATGGGCATGATCTAGCTCTGCTGCCGGACAGTGCCCTGGAGGCCGCACAAGTGTCCGCTCTGACCCTTATCTCGGAGCCGACTGCGCCGATCGAGGACGGGTGGCTGGACACCGCCTCAGGGGCTACTACCTCTATGGCGATAGAGCCAAATACCAACCCTGTCCTTTGTGAAGCTCGTGACTCCAAGGTGCCGGACTCCGAACCTTCCGCGCCCCTGCCAATCGAATTCGATTGGGCGCCGATCATGGAGTTCACCGCTGCGGACATCTTTCAGCACTCGCCCTTTGTCGACATCCTGAATTCGCTAAAGTGTCTCTCTTTATCAGGAGAGCCCTGGCTGGATTATGGCCAGGACGGTTGGGATGCAGACAACAAAGAAATTCAAAGCCCACCCACCACCCACTTCATAGCCACTGTCGATGACTTAACCGACATGCTAGACTTCGACTCCGAAGACATCGACGGTATGGATGACGATACAGGAGACGACCAAGAACCAGCGCCTACAGGGCACTGGAAGGCCACCTCGTCATACGACATTTACATGGTGGACATCCCAAAGGATGGGAGTGGCGATGGAACAACGGAGGACGACCCCTCCAAGAAACAGCGTAAGCGCCGGCGTCAGCGGCGCCGCTCTAAATCCCGCCACAGCAAAAATGGAGATTCCGGCATCGGAGACAATAACACCCCGGACAGTGCCAAAGACAACCCCCTCCAGCAGGATTCAGCGCAGGAGGATGGAGAAGCCAGCCCTCATGAGAGAGCGGCAGACAGAGAGGTAGAGGACGATAATTATATGCCTCCCTCCGAAGACAAGGCAAGCCTCGACGACGACGAATTTTCCGTGCCTGAGGATCCCGTCGAACAAGAGCGTTTCAAACGCAGGCTTATGGCCACGGCAAGCAGCCTCAAGAAAAAGCAGCAACAGCTTAGAGCTGACCAAGACTTGCTAGCCAACAGATGGACTGAAGTCCTTGCGGCCGAAGAGTATGAACTCGAACGCCCCTCCAAGAGCTACCCAAAACGCAAGCTGCTACCCCGATTAGAGGAGGAAGCACCTAAACCTACATCACCAGCGCATAATACGGCCGACCGGCCACCTCGTGGCCGCGACAGAGAGGCCTCTCGGCCCTACACTCAAGCCGCACCCCGGCGCCACTCAAAAAATACCAAGGCGTGGGAAAATGCGCCAGACCTGTGGGATATACTCGAGGACAAGACAAGGCAAACAAGATCGATCTACGGATCGCGTGGGCGCCCCACGATACGTGATGATAACTGAGGGAGTCCTGGACTATGGGGTGTCCGGATAGCCAAACTATCATCATTGACCGGACTCCAAGACTATGAAGATACAAGATTGAAGACTTCGTCCTGTGTCCGGATGGGACTTTCCTTGGCGTGGAAGGCAAGCTTGGCGATATGGATATGTAGATCTCCTACCATTGTAACCCTAGCCCTCTCCGGTGTCTATATAAACCGGAGGGTTTTAGTCCATAGGACGAACAACAATCATACCATAGGCTAGCTTCTAGGGTTTAGCCTCCTTGATCTCGTGGTAGATCTACTCTTGTACTACCCATATCATCAATATCAATCAAGCAGGAGTAGGGTTTTACCTCCATCGAGAGGGCCCGAACCTGGGTAAAAACATCGTGTCCCTTGTCTCCTGTTAACATCCGCCTAGACGCACAGTTCGGGGCCCCCTACCCGAGATCCGCCGGTTTTGACACCGACATTGGTGCTTTCATTGAGAGTTCCTCCGTGTCGTCGCAATCAGGAAGGATGCCTCTTCCCGTCTTTAAAGACGGTACCGTTGCCAAGGGAGCCTTGGCCGCCGGCCAAACTATCCGGCTAGGTGGTTTTCTTATGACCGCCTATTCGGCCGCCGCTCCGACAATGACCTCTCGGGTCATCAAAAGCGATCTTCACGTCAACTCGGAATTTACCGAGCAGCTAGATCCGATGGAGCTCTCTTCCGTAAACGAGCTCTTGGATCGCATCGCCGCCCTGGGAGTCGCTACAGACTACGATCAGATTGGGCTTAAAACCGATCTGAGAGAGATTAACTCTCCCCAGGCTACCCACCACGTTGCTGTGGTAGAGGAACAACGCGGCGACTCTTCTTCTATATTAAAGACCAGTTATGTCCGGATTCCTAATCCCTCCATGCCGGATTCCCGTGGAGGGACGGACGTCAATCAAGTACTAAACCTAATGTCAGGCAGCGGACCAGATTCGTTGGACAACATCCAGCAATCCAAGCTTCCGAATTCGGAAACTTTTCGGCCCTTGAGCCTCAGATTGGGCGGGGTTCCGAACTTAATTCCACCCGCCCACCCAAACACAAGTGATCTATCTCAAATCCGGCAAGAGCCCGCTGAAATAGTACATCATTATTGGGCCAGATTCCTCCTGGTTATGGACAGGATAAAGGACTGCCATGAGGAAAGCGCAATCTCAATTTTCTGCAATAATTGCACGGACAAGGGAATCATGAACTGTAACACCCCGGTTCCGATGCGCCAGGTGTCTGCCAGTTATTCGTCATTGCTGCCATGTCATTTGCTTGCGTGTTGCATTTTATCATGTCATCATGTGCATTGCATTGCATACGTGCTATATCTTTGCATCCGTAGCTCCGTTTCGTGCGTGTAATATGTCAAATTGTTTGTCTCAACGAGTACATCATTTCATTCCATTGCATCATATTCATTTGAGCTCATCTAGATGCCTGAATCATCGTTGTAAGAGTGCTTCATGATGTTTTCTGCTGTCTTTTAACAGAACGAGCTCTTTTGTCATTTTTGTCATGATTGATGTGTGCATCCTGTGAGGTTGATGTCTACATGTGTTTTGATCTACGCTATGTCTTCTTTACAGAGGTGCTTACCATGTATTTTTGTGATCAATGTGGTGACTAGCACAAGCATGCAAACTAGGCTTCGTGATATTGCTGATTTTAGTCCCTGTTCTGCTATAATTTTGATGCCATGTAAACTTGATGCTACAGAGAGATCCATGCATATTTTGAGATACTTCAGTAAGGATGTTTTGAACATGTGGTTGTTGCCTATCCATTCATGCCCTTGGTTGCAATTATGGAGTAGTCTAGCATGTCATTTTCGTGCTCTACTTTTGCTTCAAAATGTTTCCTGGCAGATTGTTTACATGTTATTCAATTTTGCCAAGGTTGTTGTAGTTGATCCTTGCATGCTATAAACTTGTTCTTGCCTTGATTTGTTTCATAAACATGCCTTCTTACTGTTGGTTGCCTTGCCATGCCATGTTTTGCTCTGTAGTGAGTTGCACAAGCTCACCAACATGCCTTCATAATTCTGTTCCTGCCATGTATGAATCTGTAATATAACTTGCTATGTTTACATGGGTGCCATCATATTTTCTGATCCTTTTTGGCTCATGGTCAGTAAAGGACTTTTGATCTATGCATTTAGTAGTATCATGCCATGCCTTTGTTTGCCATGATAAGTTCCTGTAACATGTTGTTTGATAGCTCTAAACATTGCAACCTGATGTTATTTTCTGCAAAGTCTGAATTGTTATTACTTGCAATCTTACCATGTGTGTTTGAGCATGTTCTAGTGATTTATGGAGATAGGTCAGTGTTCATGTTTTGTTGTGCTTTACCTGTACATCATGCCCATGCCTTTTGTTTTCATATTGTGATGCTGTAGCATGTTGTTTTGATGCTTGCAATATGCCTAGTTGCTGTTTTGGACAGATTGTTGCTATAACTTGTTTCATGTGTGTGTGTTGAATCGTTGCTCCGTTTTGAGTGTGCTCTATATGAAACTTGCTTAGAATTGCATGTAGCTTCATATTATCATGTTGCATACTTGTTTTGAGGTGTTTGCTTGATGTTTGTATGCATTTTGCATCAATGCCATGTTTAACTTGTTCTGCTCATATCTTCTAGGCCGTAGCTCCGAACTAAATGAACTTTATATGTAACTTGACTAGAATCTCGTGTAGATCATCATGGTGCATTTTAACTTGCTGTTTAACAACTTGAACATAAGGTTTATTCAGATCTGGACCAATTTTGAAATTTTCATATGAGGACTTACCGGAATTGTTATATGTTGTTCCCGGCCTCATTTAAACTTGCTTTGATGTGTTGCTCTTGTTTGCATCATCTCTTGCCATGAGTAGCTTCATGTAGCTTTGTCATGCATCATACTTGTTTGTGCATCATACCTTGTTCATGTGTGGTGTGTTTACTATGTTGTGTGTTTCTTCTCAATAGTTCCTGTTTCATTGCGATCGTGAGGATTCGTTCGTCTACGCTTGGTTCGGCTTCATCCGTTCGTCTTCTTCATGGATTCGTTCTTCTTCCTTGCGGGATTTCAGGCAAGATGACCGCTACCCTGAATCTCACTACTATCATTGCTATGCTAGTTGTTTCGTTCTATCGCTATGCTGCGCTACCTATCACCTATTTATCAAGCCTCCCATATTGCCATGAACCTATAACCTTTGACACCTTTCCTATGCAAACTGTTGTTTGGCTATGTTACCGCTTTGCTCAGCCCCTCTTATAGTGTTGTTAGTTGCAGGTGAAGTTGAAGATTTCTCCATGGTGGACAGGATTTTTGTTGGGATATCACAATATCTCTTATATTATTAATGCATCTATATACTTGGTAAAGGGTGGAAGACTCGGCCTTTTGCCTGGTGTTTTGTTCCACTCTCGCCGCCCTACTTTCCATCATACCGGTGTTATGTTCCCGGATTTTGCGTTCCTTACGCGGTCGGGTGATTTATGGGACCCCCTTGACAGTTCGCTTTGAATAAAACTCCTCCAGCAAGGCCCAACCTTGGTTTTACCATTTCCCTCACCACCACCTATACCTTCCCTTGGGTCGGCCAACCCAAGGGTCATCTTTATTTTAGCCCCCCTGGGCCAGTGCTTGTCTAAGTGTTGGTCCGAACCGGGCAGTCTGCGGGGCCACCTCGGGGCAACTCGAGGTCTGGTTTTACTCGTAGGCTGACCCATCCGGTGTGCCCTGAGAACGAGATATGTGCAGTTCCTATCGGGATTTGTCGGCACATCGAGCGGCTTTGCTGGTCTTGTTTTACCATTGTCGAAATGTCTTGTAAACCGGGATTCCGAGTCTGATCGGGTCTTCCTGGGAGAAGGTATATCCTTCGTTGATCGCGAGAGCTTATCATGGGCTAAGTTGGGACACCCTACAGGGTATAATCTTTCGAAAGTCGTGCCTGTGGTTATAGGCAGATGGGAATTTGTTAATGTCCGGTTGTAGATAACTTGACACCTGATCCGAATTAAAACGCGTCAACCGTGTGTGTAGCCGTGATGGTCACTTTTCGACGGAGTCCGGGAAGTGAACACGGTTTCTGGGTTATGTTTGACGTTAGTAGGAGTTCAGGATCACTTCTTGATCATTGCTAGCTTCACGACCGTTCCTTTGCTCTCTTCTCGCTCTTATTTGCGTATGTTAGCCACCATATCATGCTTAGTTGCTGCTGCAGCCTCACCACTTTACCCCTTCCTTTCCCTTTAAGCTTTGCTAGTCTTTATACCCATGGTAATGGGATTGCTGAGTCCTCGTGGCTCACAGCTTACTACAACAACAGTTGCAGGTACAGGTTATTCGATGATCATGACGCGAGAGCGATGCTTGCTTGCGTTGAGTTCTGCTTCTGCTTCTTCGATCAGGGGATAGGTTCCAGGTCGGCAGCCTGGGATAGCAGAGTGGATGTCGTTTGAGTTTCTGTTTATGTTTCATCCGTAGATGGATGTTGCTCTTATGTATTGTGATGTTGTATTCGTGTGTCATTGTATGCCTCTTGTATGTATACCCATCTATTATGTAATGTTGATGTAATGATATCCACCTTGCAAAAGCGTTTCAATATGCGGGTCTATCCTTGGTGGGACCTTCGAGTTCCTTTTGGATAGGGTCGCATATTGGGCGTGACATGAACGCCATAAGTTGTCGCAAAATCACACGCTTCGCCGACCTGGCGTCCATAGTACGAAAGTATTGTGCGATGGAGAGTGCCTGGAAAACCGAAACTAAGTTTTGGGACAATCCGGCTCCGAACACAACCCTAGTCCAAAATAAAAGGGTGCATCATGCTCAGGCACCTGGGACAAAAAGCAAAAAGCAAAAAAACCCCTAAAGGGCACGGAACCGTACTAGAGGGATGGCTCAGCGGACGCTGTAAAATCCATAGTACAGAGGGCGCCACTCCAACACATAGCCTTCGAGCATGTTGGATATTACGGCAGGTGGCCAAAAGTAGCGAAGAGCTTCTAGCCCCGGAGAACCAGCCCAACAGTACCAGTACGGTATTAACAGTCTTCGAGACTTTCGCATCAAATAATATGCGGAAACGAACAATCCGCAGCATCGCCGAAGTCTACCAAGTAGCAACAACAAATCCATGGAGCGACACGGCTATCACCTTCAAGGCCAGCGACGAACCCAAATTCCGAACAGCCCGAGCACCAGCCGCATTGGTCCTCAGTCCAATAGTGGACGGCTTTCGTCTTACCAAGATACTCATGGATGGCGGCAGCGGATTAAACCTCATCTACGAGGAAACCCTTCGAAAAATGGAAATAGACTGGAGCCGCATTGAGTGAAGCAGCACAACCTTCAGAGGAATAATCCCTAGTCGGGAAGTACGCTGCACAGGAAAAATTACACTAGATGTGGTGTTCGACTCGCCGGACAATTACAGGTCCGAGGAGGTCACGTTCCAAGTGGCCCCGTTCAGCAGCCGATATCACGCTTTACTAGGGCGATAGGCATTCACAATTTTTCAAGCTATACCCCATTACAGGTACATGAAGCTTAAAATGCCCGGGCCCAATAGAATCATCACTCTTGTCAGTGATCCGGACATAGCACTCCGCGCTGAAAATAAGACAACCGCACTAGCCCTAGAGGCACTATCTGAAGCCCTAGCGGCAGAGGAACTCACTGCGCTGCGCTCCACGGTGAATAGGGACGATGTGATACTTGATAAGAGATCCAAGTCCACCTCTTTTAAAGTAGCGGACGAAATAGTCAAATTCCAAGTCCATCCAACGGACCCCACAAAGACGGCCTCCATTCGGGCACAATTAAACCCTGATGTAGACGCCGCACTATGAGAATTCCTTTAGGAAAATTGGGACATCTTTGCCTGGCACCCTTCAGATATGCCAGGAATCCCACGCAGGCTGGCAGAACACAGCCTAAACATCCTAAAAGGATTCAAGCCAGTCAAATAGGCTCTTCGGCGATTTTCCGAACCCAAAAGACAGGCAATGGGAGAGGAGCTAGCCAAACTATTAGAAGCCGGATTCATCAGAGACATAAAACATCCGGACTGGCTAGCGAACCTGGTAATGGTACCAAAAAAGGACAAATCCTGGCGCCTGTGTGTCGATTTTAAAGACCTTAACAAGGCTTGCCCAAAGGATCCTTTCCCCCTTCCCCGCATCGATCAAATCATTGATGCTACCGCACGGCACGATTCATTGTGCTTCCTCGACGCATACTCCGGATACCATCAAATCAAGATGGCAGAGACAGACCAAGCCACAACGGCATTCATTACTCCATATGGACCATTCTACTTCAACACAATGCATTTCGGGCTCAAGAACGCCGGCGCAACATATCAGCGCATGATTCAGACATGTCTGGCAACCCAGATCGGCAAAACAGTGGAGGCATACGTAGACGATGTGGTCGTCAAGACCAAACACGTCGAAACTCTAGTAGACGATTTGAGGCTCACATTCGACAACCTCCGAGCATATGACATTAAGCTCAACCCGGAAAAATGCGTTTTCGGCGTACCAGCCGGAAAGCTCTTGGGCTTCATTGTATCCGGTAGAGGAATTGAAGCAAACCCAGCCAAGATCCGAGCTCTGTCACAGTTGGATATCCCAAAAGACCTCAAACAAATACAAAAATTGACTGGATGCGTGGCGGCTCTAAGCCGCTTCATCTCCCGCTTGGGAGAAAAGGCATTGCCCCTTTATCGCCTCCTCTGGCGCACCGAACACTTCGAATGGACGGATGCTGCCACGGCCGGACTCGAAGAAACAAAGGCCATATTGGCAACAAATCCGGTCCTGGCCGAGCCAAACTTGGGCGAACCAATGTTATTATATATCGCGGCAACACATCAAGTTGTAAGCGCAGTGCTCGTCGTCGAACGAGAAACAAAAGGACACAAATTCCCTCTTCAAAAACCAGTGTACTACGTATCCACTTTCTTAACTCCATGCAAGTCCCGGTATCCACATTATCAAAAGATAGCGTACCGGTGTTCATGGCATCCCGGAAGCTGCGACACTACTTTCAAGAGTGTTCGATAACAGTGGCCTCCGAAGTACCTCTCAACGACATTATAAACAACCGCGACACGACGGGCAGAATTGCAAAATGGGCCATTGAGCTCTTACCATTCGACATAACCTACAAACCACGGCGAGCTATAAAGTCGCAAGTTTTGGCCGACTTCATCGCTGAATGGACCGAAGCCGAACTCCCTAAAGAGTACGGCACATACTCCGATTGGATCATGCATTTCGACGGATCTAAAATGTTGGCCGGCTTGGGGGCTGGCGTCGTCTTGACGTCTCCAACCGGAGACACAGTCCAATACGTACTCCAGATAATGTACACGGACTCCAACAATGCAGCCGAATATGAGGCCCTTTTACATGGTCTCCGGATGGCAATCTCCATGGGCTGTCAAAGCCTAGAGGTCCGCGGGGATTCAAACCTCGCAATATACCAAGTAAATGGAGACTTTGACGCCAAGGATCCGAAAATGGCAGCCTACCGTAACGTCGTCTTAAAAATGTCAGCTCGGTTCGAAGGACTCGAATTCTACCATGCAGCCCGGGATAATAACCAGGCGGCCGACATGTTGGCACGCATCGGCGCAAAACGCGACGCCGTCCCTCCAAACATCTTCCTGGAGCGGCTTTTTAAGCCATCTATACTATGGGAAGAGGAGTCCGGAAACAACAAACCGGAACCAACCGCACCGCCCAACGCTGACTATTCTGACACAATGGTGGCTCAGCCAATGAAATAACACCTTCAGCCCACGAAATAATGGCAGTCATTGCCCCGTGGACAGAACCATTCCTAGCCTACTTAATTAGGCAGGAACTTCCCGAAGACCAAAACGAGGCCCGCCGCATAGTACGGCGATCCAAAGCCTACAAGGTCCATGAGGGAGAGCTTTATAAGAAAAGCACTACCGGAGTCCTTCAAAGGTGCATCTCCGAAGAAGAAGGGCGAAATCTTCTGGCTGAAATTCACGCCGGACTCGGCGGGCACCACGCCGCAGCCCGGGCCCTTATAGGCAAGGCCTTCCGTATAGGATTGTACTGGCCGACGGCCCGGGCAGATGCTCAGGACTTAGTCCAACGATGCGTCGGTTGCCAGCTCTTTGCTAATCAAAGCCACATGCCACCCACCGCCCTCAAAACTATACCCATCACCTGGCCGTTCGCGGTCTGGGGGCTTGACATGGTTGGACCCCTTAAAGGGGGAACCCACAAGCAAAAATACGTATTGGTCATGGTGGACAAATTCACCAAATGGATAGAGGCCAAGCCAGTTAAAACGGCCGAATCCGGACCTGTGATAGACTTCATATCTGGGGTAGTACACCGTTATGGCGTCCCCCACAGCATCATCACCGATAACGGCACGAACTTCACGGCCGATGAGGTTAAACTCTGGTGCAAAAATATGGGCATCAAGCTCGACTACGCTTCAGTCTATCACCCTCAAACTAACGGTCAAGTCGAACGAGCAAATGGTCTAATCATGAGTGGCATCAAACCTAGGTTAGTGCGGTCCCTCACGGAATCTAACACGCACTGGGTGGAGGTGCTCGACTCCGTACTCTGGGGGCTGCGGACCACGCCAAACCGCACTACCGGATTCACACCATTTTTTATGGTATACGGCGCAGAGGCAGTTTTGCCCTACGATATAATTCATGACTCACCTCGCGTGCGCATGTACGAGGAAAGAGAGGTCGAGTTGGATCGGCAGGACAGTTTGGACGCCTTAGAAGAGGAGCGCGACGTGGCAAAAGATCGTTCCGCATTCTATCAGCAGCAGGCTCGAAGATATCAAAGCAGAGAAGTACGGGTCAAAACTTACAATATTGGCGAACTAGTTCTATGCCTGTCGGACAAGAAAAAGGACAAACTCAAGCCCAAATGGGAAGGTCCCTTCATCATCGACCAAGTCCTGACCGGCGGAGCATACCGTCTATGAAACGCATCGGACAACCGACTCGAGCCGAACCCATGGAACGCAGCCCGTCTCCGAAGATTCTACGCTTAGCGCCGGACTCAGAGTTCGTCTCCTTCCTCCGTACACATTTTATACTTTAGCTGTCTTCTGTTTCTCTCTTTTTTCCTCCCTTTTTCGTAGTGCCTTTGAGGGCCGATCTGCGCATCGTTCGCACACACTTGACGTGCTACTCGCACTCATTATACCTGGGGGCTTCTTTAACAGAAGCTTATTTATACGGGCTTCATGCCCAACACATGTGTCAAACTTCCGCATGTACCTTTTATTCATAATTATATGCATCGATATGACTTAAGTTTTGGCCAAGCTGGGTTGCCTGGCTCCTGTGCTTACCCCTACGTTCCCGATTGTTTGGCTAGGAGGTAAAGGGAGCACCTCTGTGATTGTTACTGCCGGGTCAGCCGGATGTGTACCTCAGACTGGGTGAAGCCGAAAGCTAGCGTTCTTAAGGGAATATTCGGTCGGTGACTTGAAAGATGATTTCTTACTTATTTATTTATCTGCCCCCAGATGCTTTTCTGCTCTTTTCGCAGTCCGGACATGCACTTTAGGGCATGCCTCCCAGGGAAAGGAACCCCTAACGGAACTATTCTCCCTGGAAGATGTTTCTTACTAACCATGTAATATAACATAACTAGTTGGGCACTTGTCTGATAAAGCGCTAATGACCCCTACGCCTGGTCTCCATGCATGCCCCGGTTTTTATATAACCGTGAGGGTATTGGGACACACTCCGGACTGTTGGGTCCCAAGGTTGAAGCGAAAAGGTCCGCAAAGACAAATTGACTGATTGTACATGTCCGGCTAGAAGGCATTTTACATGTCATTTTAAATTACATCGTCAAATTGACTGATTGTACTCCTCTTCAATCCCATCTAACAGGTTGTCTAGTTTACAGTCCCGTTGGGAATATTTCGTGGCCAACTCTACTTGGCCGTACATTAGGCTCACAGGGATCTCCTTCCCATCGGGCCCCACAGGTCCGACCTCGGCCATGTGGTTTGGATCAGCCTTCGTGTACCGCGTCTTCACCATGGCCCAGGCCTCCCTGGCGCCTTGACGGCAGGCCGATATCTTCCACAGACGAAAGCGTTGCCGTACTCCCTGAAGCTTCTCAGCAAGCCCTCCAAGACCCTCGGGTAGGGAGATGGACGGCCGTAAGGCCTGAACGACGCCGCTCATCGCCTGCCGAACACGTTCGTGAAGTTGCAACAGCTCGGGAAGAAGGTCACCCATGGAACCAGGCATTTCCTCCACCGGACGGCCTGTGAGCACACCTACAGACACATTTCTGTCAATCGACTTCCTCGCCGAACTCTTCTTTTCAAAAGAGTTTGTTCAAGCACTTACTGTAAATGCCGCGACGAAACCGCCGATTCTCCTTTACGGAGTCAGACAGCTGGACCCAAACATCTTTTAGTTCTTCGCCCAGCTGGGTGTTGGCATCTTGGAGTTTGTTCCTCTCCTGCTGCACCCTCATAAGCACCTTCTCGCCGGCCTTCAGCTGGCGCAGCAGATGTTGCTTGTCCAGATCTAGTCCGGCACCCTCTGCAATATTATTGTCAGACTTACGCACACACCGCACTTCATAAACTACTTATCTTTTCGAAGTGTGTATTACCAGAGGGGGTCTCTGTGGCTCCCCCTGCGGTGGCTAGTGCAGCCTCAAGTTGGGCCTTGCACTCTTGAAGCTCCTGGGACAGGTGGGTATTCTTCTCCATAAGATCCTGCATAACAAATGATCCTTAAATTAGTTATTTTAACTATTTTAAGTCTCGGGGGCTACTGGCATATATAACTATTAAAATTCCTCACCTGTATGTCTTTCACATACTGCTCCGTGGCTTTGGTTAAACCATCTCAAGCGACACGGAGGTGCGTGTCTCCCGCATTAAAGGCATTCAACGCCTCCGGGGAGAAACACGCGTCGCGAAGAACTGTCTGGCGGCGCCTGTGATTCATGGCACTCTCCACCTCGGACCTGGTGGCGGACAGCCTGTCGGCATTATCCATTGGAGGAGCATCCGGCTCACGCCTTGTGTTCGCCTCCCCCTTCGGACCAGGCGTTGGAGCCTGGCTGGCGGAGGTTTGATTGGCAACCTCTCTAGGCACAGTCCGGCGAGCGCTCTTTCTCCTGGAAAAATCATGAGCGTTAATATACCTCCCAGGAATCTTTCCCTTAAAGACGGTGGTGCGCCATACCGTTGCGGCGATGTTTCGATTCGCGCCGCACTCCTCTTCCGCCTGCTGGGCCGCACTGACCCTTGTTCGTCAGCCGCCGCGGGTTCGGCTTCCTGCCTCAAAGGCACCTCCTGCGAGGCACCGTTGGTATACGGTGGTCAGAAATAAGCATGGATGAAGTAATGATATCAGGACTCCGGTCACAGTTACCTGGGAAGCCGGAGATAAACCGGGGTAGTCGGCCGTAATGGTGACTAAAGCATTGTCCACGCTAAGTTGGTGGAACACCCCATCGATCAGCTCCACCTCTATGTCCGGATCGTCTTCGGAGGCTGGATCAAGGGATCGTCCCGGATCCTCGGGTTGTGGAGTCGGGCTGTGTATTCCCTCTACGTTCCAGCGCAGCTCCTGTGTCGAAATCACGAAGTGAGACACTTAACTTTGGGAATATGGATCGGATAAATAAAGGTCCGCTTACCCAGCTTCGAGGGTTATTCATGGAGAATCCATTCAATGGACTCGCGCGGAGGAAGTCCTCTTTCTCCCCCTTGTACAAGCCGGACAGGATCTTCACCAGGTCATCAACCGATCCCGGCCCTTTGCTGTGGGGTCATCCTCCCCGTTGAAATCCCACATGGGGTGGCCCCTATATTGGAGCGGCTGCACCCCTCGCATGATGCACGTGGCCATGACTCCAATCATGGTCAATCCGGAATGAGCCAGTAACCTTATTCGGCTCATCAGATATTGGACGCCCCTATCATTCTCCCGTTGAGGGCTCCGCGGGCGCCAGCTCAGGTGTTTCTTCAAAGGAGCATTGCTGAACTCCGGGAGGCCGATCCGAACTGGATCCGGCAGTGGGGCGTCTTCCATATAAAACCATTCCGAAGGCCAGTCTTCGGACGCCTTCTTCGGGGTTCCGGATAAATATCCGGTCCCGACGATGCGCCATATTTCGGCTCCGCCCACTTTATATATCGACCCCTCGTGAGAACGGGGTACGAGGCAAAACAATCTCTTCCACAACACGAAATGGGCCTCGATGCCCAAGAACAGCTCACAAAGGGCTACAAAGCCCGTGATGTGCAAGATGGAGGCAGGTGTAAGGTGGTGAAGCTGGAGTCCGTAGAGCTCCAAGAGCCCCCGGAGAAACGGATGTATGGGAAATCCGAGTCCCCTTATCAAATAAGGGACGAAGCATACCCGCTCTCCTTTGGAGGGGTTGGGGACGCTCTCTGCCTGCTTTCCACCCTTGTAGGTGGCCAGTCCGGCTCGAACAGGAACCTTGAAGGAGGGGGGAAGGTATCCCTCTGCTTGGAGCGTCACTAGCTCGCTGTGCGGGACTGAACATCTCCTCCAATCTCCTGGCTAAGGGTTAGGAGCGCGAGAGGAGGAGCCGCGTCGACTTTCCATGATGGAATGGATTTTCGTCAGAGGCGCTTCGATGAGTACTCGCGGAAGGGGGATGGTGTGATTCGGATCTAGATCCTTGCTCCTTTTATAGGCAGCTTATTCGCGCAGCTAGGGGGTAAAACGTAAAAATACCCTGGCTTTTCGCATTCATACGACTCGTGGAAGAAGGCCATTATTGGACGTGGAAGCCAAGGAGCACAACATTTATAAGGAAGTCGGACACTATTCGGTGAGCACATGGAATTTGGAGGAGAACCCGCCTTCAAAGCCGAAGACAATATATGCGCCGGACTTATCGTCATTGAAGCCTGGTTCGGGGGCTACTGAGGGAGTCCTGGACTAGGGGGTGTCCGGATAGCCGAACTATCATCATTGGCCGGACTCCAAGACTATGAAGATACAAGATTGAAGACTTTGTCCTGTGTCCGGATGGGACTCTCCTTGGCGTGGAAGGCAAGCTTGGCAATACGGATATGTAGATCTCCTACCATTGTAACCGACTCTGTGTAACCCTAGCCCTCTCCGGTGTCTATATAAACCGGAGGGTTTTAGTCCATAGGACGAACAACAATCATACCATAGGCTAGCTTCTAGGGTTTAGCCTCCTTGATCTCGTGGTAGATCTACTCTTGTACTACCCATATCATCAATATCAATCAAGCAGGAGTAGGATTTTACCTCCATCGAGAGGGCTCGAACCTGGGTAAAAACATCGTGTCCCTTGTCTCCTTTTAACATCCGCCTAGACGCACAGTTCGGGACCCCCTACCCGAGATCCGCCGGTTTTGACACCGACAATAACCGTCACACCGTACATGGCAATTTCGGCCAGGCTGAACATAGTAGACAAAGCTCATTTGAGTTGCGTCGTGATATAGCCCAATACAGAGGCGCCGCACACCCACTATGCTTCACAGACGAAGTGATGGATCATCAAATCCCTGAGGGTTTCAAACCCGTAAACATTGAATCATACGATGGCACAACAGATCCGGCGGTCTGGATCGAGGACTATCTCCTCCATATCCACATGGCCCGCGGTGATGATCTACACGCTGTCAAATACCTCCCACTCAAGCTTAAAGGACCAGCGAGGCATTGGCTTAACAGCTTGCCAGCAGAGTCAATCAGTTGTTGGGAAGACCTAGTAGCCGCATTCCTCGACAACTTCCAGGCCACTTATGTGCGACCACCATACGCTGATGACCTAAGCCACATAATTCAGCATCCAGAAGAATCGGCCAGACAATTCTGGACATGGTTCCTAACCAAGAAAAATCGAATCGTGGGCTGTTCGGATGCAGAGGCCCTTGCAGCCTTCAAACACAACATCCGCGACGAGTGGCTTGCCCGGCACCTAGGATAGGAAAAGCCAAAATCCATGGCAGCCCTCACAACACTCATGACCCGCTTCTGCACGGGAGAGGATAGCTGGCTAGCTCGTAGTAACAACATGACCAAGAGCCCTGGTAATTCGGATACCAAGGACACCAACGGCAGGTTGCATCGCAACAAGCACAAGCGCCGCATTAATGGCGACAATACTGAGGATACGGCAGTCAATGCCGGATTCAGAGGCTCTAAACCCAGTCAGCGGAAAAAGCCATTCAAAAGAAATACTCCGGGCCCGTCCAATTTGGACCGAATACTCGATCGCTCGTGCCAGATACACGGCACCCCTGAAAAGTCAGCCAATCACACCAACAGGGATTGTTGGGTGTTCAAGCAAGCAGGCAAGTTAACTGCCGAAAAGAATGACAAGGGGCTGCATAGCGATGACGAGGAGGAGACCCGGCCGCCGAACAATAGAGGACAGAAGGGTTCCCCCCACAAGTGCGGACGTGAACATGATATACGCAACCCACATACCCAGAAGGGAGCGGAAGCGTGAAATCAGGGACATATATGCGATGGAGCCAGTCGCCCCAAAGTTCAATCCGTGGTCCTCCTGCCCGATCACTTTTGATCGAAGGGACCACCCCACTAGCATCCGCCATGGCGGATTTGCCGCATTGGTTCTAGACCCAATCATCGACGGTTTCACCTCACTAGAGTCCTGATGGACGGCGGCAGCAGCCTGAACCTGCTTTATCAGGATACAGTGCGCAAGATGGGCATAGACCCTTCAAGGATTAAACCCACAAAGACGACCTTCAAAGGCGTCATACCAGGTGTAGAGGCCAACTGTACAGGCTCAGTTACACTTGAAGTGGTCTTCGGATCCCCGGAGAACTTCCGAAGCGAGGAGTTAATCTTCGACATAGTCCCGTTCCGCAGCGGCTATCATGCACAGCTCGGACGAACCGCATTTACAAAGTTCAATGCGGTGCCACACTACGCATACCTCAAGCTCAAGATGCCAGGCCCTCGAGGAGTCATTACGGTCAACGAAAACACCAAACACTCTCTCCGGACGGGGGAGCATACAGCGGCTCTCGCGGCGGAAGTACAAAGCAGCCTCTTAAGGCAATCCTCGAGTCCGACTGTTAAGCGGCCGAACACCGTCAAGCGCGCCCAGAGTAACCTACAACAAGACCGACTGGCACGTTCCGAGCACGTGTAGCAATGCGGCCCCAACCCCAGCCCTCGCGAAATTTCGAAACCTGTACTACGCGTACATAACTACGCTCTGGAGATACCATGGGCATAGGGGTAGGGGCACGACCACGGCATGCCCGGAGAGCGGCTCAACCGCACCAGGGGCTCCCAATTGTGTCATTCTTTTTTTTCTTATTTGCAGGACTCCGTTTTCCAGAAGCCTTGTCCGGCAGTAGAATTGCCGAACTCACGATGCAACAACCAGGGAAGCAGAAAAGCTACGTCAAGTGTCCAGGTGGTCTCTATTACGAGCAGTATACCTGTTTTATATACCATCCCGCAGCCTACCCCTGGAGGGGGACATGTTAAATAGTCCCATCCCTTGCTTATCGCACTATTTGTATCGTTCTGCCTTCATTGCAGTATTTTTTGAATAAATAATGCATCACTTTTTGCCTATCATTGCATTCCTTTTTATATCTATACATGTTCACTTATGACATGTTGCATCCGTACGCTTTGGTACGGCCAAATACACCAGGGGCTTAAGTTCCCCAAAATATGGTGTGATAAGTCCGAACACTTTCACAAGTGCGGCACCCCAAACTTATAGCATTATATGCATCGGCTCCGAATCATGTCTTGGGTCAATAGTTGGGTTTGTCCGGCTCCCATGTTTTGGTACATTACATTCCGTTATATCGGCTAAGGTAGCGCTGGGAGAACCACTGCGATTGTGCCCCAGTTGAGCTGGGTTGAGCACCTCAGTGGAGAAAGCTAAAAATGACCGTCATGATAGGGTGAGAGCCGGTCGCTGTTCGAGAGGTTTTTTCGAGTCCCTAAAGACTTATGCCGCTTAGAGCGAGGAGCCGTCTTTGTCCGGCCCAGGCGTGGATAGCGCCCCGAATTCGGTCTTCCAAACACTAGGGGCTTCGCCGAAATTTAAAATTATAGAATTCTATGGCTAAGTGGGACTGTTCAAGCATTATAACTCCGGTTGCCTCGTTCGTTGTGTTGAGCACCTCCCTCGAAGGACCCAAAAATGGGAACAAGAGCGCTCAAGTTTATCCCGAACACCCCAACACTCGTGGCATGGGGGCTGAAGCCAACGACTTGCCATCTCTCAAATTTGATAAACGGCCGCACAGAAGGTAATATTTTAAATTCACAAGCGTTGCTTAGCGCATATGAACAAGTTTTCAAGCGTACAGGATAACAAATGCGAGTTTACTCAAAAATTACATCTTTGGAGCATTCACCCGCTATAAGGCGGGCACCCTTCAGGACGTTCCCATAATACATCTCGGGCTTGCGATACTCCCTGCCCGGTGGTGGAGCATCCGTCACAAGCTTCTCAGCGTCCATCTTGCCCCAGTGCACTTTAGCATGGGCAAGGGCCCTACGGGCACCTTCGATGCAGACAGAGCGCTTGATGACTTCAATCCATGGACAGGCGTCCACTAGCCGCCGCACCAGCCCGAAGTAGCTCCCAGGCATGGCTTCTTTAGGCCATAGCCGAACTATGAGGCCCTTCATGGCCTGTTCGGCCACCTTGTGGAGCTCGACCAGCTGCTTCAGCTGGTCGCTCAGGGGCACCGGATGTCCGGCCTCGGCATATTGAGACCAGAACACCTTTTCTGTCGAGCTCCCCTCCTCGGCTCGGTAGAACGCGGCAGCATCGGACACACTACGGGGCAGATCTGCGAATGCTCCTGGAGAGCTCCGGATTCGGGTAAGTAACAAGTAATTCACTTTCACGTGCTTGCTTTGCATGAAGAATGCCTTACCCGCCGCTATCTTCTTTATTGCCTCAATTTCCTGGAGGGCTTTTTGGGCTTCGGCCTTAGCGGCTTTGGCACTCTCAAGAGCCGAGGCGAGCTCGGACTCTTGAGTCTTCGAGTCATGCTCCAAACTCTCGTGTTTTTTCACGAGAGCCTGGAGCTCTTGCCGCACCTCCGCCACCTGTGCCTCCTACTTCTCTCGCTCGGTGCGTTCTGCGGCCGCACTTTTTTCGGCCTTGGACAACACCTCCTTCAGGGTCACCACCTTGTTCGTGGCCCCTGCAATACTTACATTATTACTGTCATTTTTTGCAACCAAATCCTTTCTATAAGGTATTACTTTAATAAGGTATTACTTACCTTCCTTGTCCTCGAGCTGCTTCTTGGCACGGCCGAGCTTGTTCTCGGACCGCTCGAGGCTCTACTTAAATACATTGACCTCCGCAGTCAGTGCGGCAGAGGTCAGCAGCGCAGCCTACATTCTCATATTGACATGCTTATGTTAGACTCCTGCATATATCTTTTTAGATCCTCAGTTCTGCTTTTCTTTCCGAACACCAAACTGAGCATCAGGGGCTACTGTCTATGCGGTACTATTTTTACATATCTTAATTACATACCTCAAAGCCTGTTAGAAGGATGGTACAGACTTCAGTCAGTCCGCTCTTGGCGGACTGAACTTTCTGAATCACCGCACTCATAACAGTGTTGTGCTCCTCGTCGATGGAGGCGCCATTGAGCGCCTCCAGCAAATTATCCGGTGCCTCCGGCTGGACGAAGGTCACCGGTGTCGCAGTCTCGCCCTTCTTATGAAGGGGCCGCCCGCCGGACTCCGGAACCACTAAAGGTTCCGGTGCGGAGTCCGGCAAGGGCCGAACTCAGAACCCTTTGGGGGTTGATCCCCCTCGTGCCCAAAGTCCGGGAGGTTGCCTTGCGGCACCTCCGGGACCTCCTCCTCCTCATGTCCGGGCCCCTTTCGGGACCCCACCTCGGCATCATCAGCAGCGCGAGGAGAGGAGGCGGCCGGAAGTGAAGTACTATTCACATCCGACGGAGCCAGGGAGCCGCTCATTGAAATATCAAGCCCGTCCTTGGGCGGGCTGCAGGGTTGTATTCGGCGTTAGAAGACACTACGCGACAAAGGAAAAATCATGAGTCATTCTGGAATCCGGACACTTACGATCTCGCTAGGGGCTTGGCCCTCGGTGGCCACTCCTCTTCACTGTTGTCGGCGTTGGTGGAGTAGTCCGGAGGAAGGGTCCTTCCCTTCTTGGACCCTCCAGCCTCCCCAGTTGGGGAGGCCTTCCTTTTCTTCTCTCCCCCCGCTGGGGGACAAGCCTCTTTTTCCTCCTCCCCATCTTCGCGGGAGGAGTCTACCTCGGGGTCGTCGGACGATGAGTCCGACACCACCTGGCGCCGGGAACTCCTTCGAGTTCCCGTGGCCTTCTTCTGGGCCTTCTTCTCCAGCACCACGTAAGGTGCCGGAGCCAGCAACCCTGTTAATTGGGCGTCCGCTAGGTCTTCTGGCAAGGGAGGCGGACAGTTAACCTGCCCGGACGTCTTTTGCCAGGCATGTCAAAGGTAAAGGGAGTTTAGATCCCGCATAGAGTCAAACTATGGAAAATAAGCATCCTGTAAAGGGTAAAATAGCTTACCTCGCCGGCTTGACGCTGCAAGCTGAATCCGCGATCTTCGGTAGCGGATGCGGGAGCTTCGGCGCCCTTGAAAAGCACCTTCCAGACATCTTCGTACGTAGTGTCAAAGAGCCTGCTCAGGGTTTGGTGCTGTGCCGGATCAAACTCCCACAAATTAAAGGCCCGTTTCTGGCACGGGAGGATCCGGCGGATGAGCATGACCTGGACTACGTTAACAAGCTTGAGCTTCTTGTTCACCAAGTTTTGGACGCAGGATTGGAGTCCGGTCAGCTCCTCCGAATCACCCCATGATAGGCCCTTCTCTTTCAAGGAGGTGAGCCGTGTGGGGATGCCAGATCTGAATTCGGGGGCCGCTGCCCATTCAGGGTCACGCGGCTCGGTGATGTAGAACCACCCCGATTGCCACCCCTTTATGGTCTCCACAAAGGAGCCCTCGAGCCATAAGACGTTGGGCATCTTACCCACCATGGCACCTCCGCACTCTTCTTGGCGGCCGCCCACTACCTTCGGCTTGACATTGAAGGTCTTCAGCCATAAGCCAAAGTGGGGCTGGATGCAGAGGAAGGCCTCGCACACAACGATGAACGCCGAGATGTTGAGGATGAAATTCGGGGCCAGATCGTGGAAATCCAGGCGTAGTAGAACATGAGCCCCCGGACAAATGGGTGAAGTGGAAAACCTAGTCCGCGGAGGAAGTGGGTGAGGAACACCACCCTCTCATGGGGCCCGGGGGTGGGGATGAGCTACCCCTTGTTGGGAAGCCGATGCGCAATGTCGCTGGACAAGTATCCAGCCTTTTTCAGCCTTTTGATCTGCCCCTCCGTGACGGAGTAGGCCATCCACTTGCCTCCCACTCCGGACATGGCTGGGGAAGGTTGAGGCGAGATGTGCGGACTTGGGCGCTAGAGCTCGAGTGCGCAGAAATGAATAAGAAAAGGAGGAAGAAGGCGTAGGTAAAAAGGTGGATCCTTATCCCCTTATATGGACGGACGAAACTATGCGTCCCCACCGGCCTGGTAAAACTCGCTTATCTCCCAAGTGCCGTAATCAATGGCGCGGTTGGGTTACCCACGCCCGTATTGATGAGAATCCTGGAATAAGGGGGACACAATCTCTGCTTTGACAAAGACGTGCCAAGAAAACCGCTTCGCTAAACGCGCTGAGGTGGAACATTAAAAATGATTCAAATAAAGGCCTGGCCGTGGTGTGATGTCACGCCACGGAATACGTCAGCAGATTGAACTTGTGTAAATGTTATTCTCTCTACGGTGGTATGTGGAACTTATTTTGCAGAGCCGGACACTATCCTTGTGTTCAAAATCTTCTATGAAGTATTCGGAGGAGGAACCCGCCTTGCAATGCCGAAGACAATATGTGCGCCGGACTCGTCGTCATTGAAGCCTGGTTCAGGGGCTACTGAGGGAGTCCTGGAATAGGGGGTGTCCGGATGGCCGGACTATCACCGTTGGCCGGACTCCTGGACTATGAAGATACAAGATTGAAGACTTCGTCCCGTGTCCGGATCGGACTTTCCTTGGCGTGGAAGGCAAGCTTGGCAATACGGATATGTAGATCTCCTACCATTGTAACCGACTCTGTGTAACCCTAGCCCTCTCCAGTGTCTATATAAACCGGAGGGTTTTAGTCCGTAGGACGAACAACAATCATACCATAGGCTAGCTTCTAGGGTTTAGCCTCTTTGATCTCGTGGTAGATCTACTCTTGTACTACCCATATCATCAATATTAATCAAGCAGGAGTAGGGTTTTACCTCCATCAAGAGGGCTCGAACCTGGGTAAAAACATCATGTCCCTTGTCTCCTATTACCATTCACCTAGACGCACAGTTCGGGACGCCCTACCCGAGATCCGCCGGTTCTGACACCGACACTGATGTTGACATGATTTCGGTGGATGATGTTGTACCATTGATTGGGCTAAATGTGCAGCTCAAGCGGGTACATGGCGATGCTTGTATGACAGTTGATAGAGGCCATCGGTGGAATTTATTTCAGACGCAGTGCATGATCAAAGGCAAGGTGTGCAAGTTGATGATTGACGGTGTCAGCTGTAGCAATGGCATAAGCAAGGCAATGGTGGCATCTTTGGGGTTGTCCACTTGGTGTATTCCTCAACCTAAGCATCTAGAGTGGTTGAATAGTTGCGGTATGCTGAAGGTTAAACATAAGGCTCATGTGCCATTTACAGTTGGTGAGTATACTGATGAGGTGGAATGCGATGTATTCCAATTGGAGGTGTGTGGATTGTTACTTGGGCGTCCGTGGCAGTATGATCACAATACTATCCATGCTGGGAGAGCAAATACATATACATTTTTGCATGAGGGCAAACAACGGACGTTGAAGCCTATGACAGATGCTCATATCAAGTCTGATGTGGTGTTGGTGGTGCGCAAGGATAAAGTGCACAAGGCCAAGCCACAACAAAGGATAGTTGAGCTTCCGAAGGAGGAGCATTATGGGAGGAGTGTCAGTACTAATATTGTTTCAGCTGTGCCTGTCGATGACAAGCCAGTTGTGCCTATTGGTGACAAGTCCTACACTTCCAATTTGTGTCAGCCAAGGTGTTCAGACAGATGATAGTTTTGTTGCTCGTGTCTCGGTGCTTATGGAGGACCGGTAGTAGACCGCCTATTTGTTGGACCAGTTGGGAGGAGATTTGTTGGAGCAGCTATGCATATGCACACAGGCAAAGATGGATGTGTTCGTCAATTGTGTGGCCTAGGCATTGCTCCTATTTTGCAAGGTTGTACAAACAAGTTCCACATTCAGGGACAACGAGCTCCATCGACAGTGGAGAAGAAGAAGTTGTTGGCGCCTACGTCCAAGCTTATGTGGCGACGTAAGGTGGTGCCACCCGCTGTGACAAGTATAGCTAGCCGAGAGGGAGGAGGTGGTGTGGCAGGTCAACGAGACTTGCAGATGGCGGTGAAGCGTGCCATTGTTACTGATTTGATGTCACTCATTAGAGAAGACCCTCCAGTGTTGAGGACAATGCCTTTTCAAGGGGGGAAGATGATGAGGGCATCCCAGTACCTCATGTTGTTCCCGTGAAGGAGGAGGTGAAGCCCAACTTCAGGACTCCTCCAAGTTAGAGGTGTGCCAAAGGGAGTGACCGAACCATGTACTAGGTCGGTTCCATTTTTATCTATTTTTATCTCCGGGTCATGTTATGGGCCACCTAGGATTTTTATTTTATGTGTTTTGGTGTGGGCCTATCCAACTGACTAGTTTTCGAGATGCCTATATTAGGAGACCGGTGGCTAGGTTTAGAGGGGGTCAAATTTTTAGATTGAGTTTGAAACATTGTGTTCATGTGGTGAATCATCCCTCCGGGGACAGCGCTGCTGGTTATCAAATAAAGTGATGGTTGCGTGGGGGTTCTTGTGTGATCAAGGATTATTGTGCCAAGGTTAGAGGCATGTTGTTCCTCTCCACGTTGCTGGCTGGATTCGTTTCCTCACCTTCAGGTTGCGTGGATTGCTCCCATGATTAGAAGGTTTGCTATCTAGTTTGTCTTGCGGTGAAAGATCAGGCAAAAACTATAGGATCATCACGTTGATCCTTATTAAGCTGTCTCTAATGCATAACCCCAAAACGATAGTGGTAAATCAGTAAGAGACATCATACATCGCACCATATCTAATAAAGTACGGTTACGATGTTCACTCACCATTACGCTGTGGTGTTCCAGGTGGCGTGAGTTGCGAAACTATTCCACATTGTTTTAAATGAAGACCAAACTCATAACTCAAATATTCGCCTCTGCAATCAGAACGTAGAAAGTTTATTTCTTGTTACGATTATTTTCCACTTCACTATGAAATTCTTTGAACTTTTCAAATGTTTTAGACTTGTGTTTCATTAGGTAGATATACCCATATCTGGTCAAATCATCTGTGAAGGTTAGAAAATAACGATACCCACCGTGAGCCTCAACACTTATCGGACCGCATACATCAGTATGTATTATTTCCAATAAGTCAGTGGTCCTTCCATTGTTCCGGAGAACGGAGTCTTAGTCATCCTGCCCATGAGGCATGATTCGCAAGCATCAAGTGATTCCAAAATCCCATCTGCATGGAGTTTCGTCATGCTCTTTACACCAATATGACCTAAACGGCAGTGCCACAAATAAGTTGCACTATCATTATTAACTTCGCATCTTTTTGCATCAATATTATGAATATGTGTATTACCACGATCGCGATTTAACAAAAATAGACCATTATATTCATCAAGGGTGCATGACCATAAAAGATATTACTCATATAAATAGAACAACCATTATTCTCCGATTTAAATGAATAATCGTCTCGCATCAAACAAGATCCAGATATAATGTTCATGCTCAATGCTGGCACCAAATAACAATTATTCAGGTCTAAAACTAATCCCGAAGGTAGATGTAGAGGTAGCGTGCCGATGATCACATCGACCTTGGAACCATTTCTGACGCGCATCATCACCTCGTCCTTAGCCAATCTTCGTTTAATCCATAGCCCCTATTTCGAGTTGCAAATATGAGCAACAGAAGCAGTATCAAATACCCAGGCGCTACTACGAGCATTAGTAAGGTACACATCAATAACATGTATATCAAATATACCTTTCACTTTGCCATCCTTCTTATCCACCAAATACTTGGGGCAGTTCCGCTTCCAGTGACCAGTCCCTTTGTAGTAGAAGCACTCAGTTTCAGGCTTAGGTCCAGACTTGGGCTTCTTCTCGGGAGCAGCAACTTGCTTGCTATTCTTCTTGAAGTTCCCCTTCTTTCCTTTGCCCTTTTTCTTGAAACTATTGGTCTTGTTAACCATCAACACTTGATGCACCTTCTTCATTTCTACCTCCGCAGCCTTGAGCATTGCGAAGAGCTTGGGAATCGTCTTGTTCATCCCTTGCATATTATAGTTCATCACGAAGCCTTTATAGCTTGGTGGCAGTGATTGAAGAACTCTGTCAATGACACTATCATCCGGAAGATTAACTCCCAGCTGAGTCAAGTGGTTATGGTACCCAGACATTCTGAGTATGTGTTCACTGACATAACTGTTCTCCTCCATCTTGCAGCTATAGAACTTGTTGGAGACTTCATATCTCTCAACTCGGGCATTTTCTTGAAATATTAACTTCAACTCTTGGAACATCTCATATGCTCCTTGACATTCAAAACGTCTTTGAAGTCCCGATTCCAAGTCGTAAAGCATGGCACACTGAACTATCGAGTAGTCATCAGATTTAGCTTGCCATACGTTCATAACATTAGCAGTTGCTCATGCAGTAGGCCTTGCACCAAGCAGTGCATCAAGGACATAATTCTTCTGTGCAAAAATGAGGATAATACTCAAGTTACAGACCCAGTCCGTGTAGTTGCTACCATCATCTTTCAACTTAGCTTTCTCTAGGAACACATTACAATTCAAGGGAACGGTAGCACGGGCCATTGATCTACAACATAGATATGCAAAAACTATCAGGACTAAGTTCATGATAAATTTAAGTTCAATTAATCATATTAATTAAGAACTCCCACTTAAATAGACATCCCTCAAGTCATCTAAATGATCACGTGATCCATATCAACTAAACCATGTCCGATCATCACGTGAGATGGAGTAGTTTTCAATGGTGAATATATCTATGTTGATCATATCTACTATATGATTCACGCTCGACCTTTCGATCTCAGTGTTCCGAGGCCATTTCTGTACATGCTAGGCTCGTCAAGTTTAATCCAAGTATTCCACACGTGCAAAACTGTCTTGCACCCGTTGTATGCGAATGTAGAGCTTATCCCACCCGATCATCACGTGGTGTCTCGACACGACGAACTGTCGCAACGGTGCATACTCAGGGAGAACACTTATACATTGAAATTTTAGTGAGGGATCATCTTATAATGCTACCGCCGTACTAAGCAAAATAAGATGCATAAAAGATAAACATCACATGCAATCAAAATATGTGACATGATATGGCCATCATCGTCTTGTGCCTTTGATCTCCATCTCCAAAGCACCGTCATGATCTCCATCATCACCGTCTTGACACCTTAATCTCCATCGTAGCGTCGTTCTCTTCTTGCCAACTATTGCTTCTACAACTATCGCTAATGCATAGTGATAAAATAAAGCAATTACATGGCAATTGAATTTCATACAATAAAGCGACAACCATAAGGCTCCTGCCAGTTGCCGATAACTTTTACAAAACATGATCATCTCATACAATAACGTGTATCACATCATGTCTTGATCATATCACATCACAACATGCCCTGCAAAAATAAGTTGGACGTCCTCTACTTTGTTGTTGCAAGTTTTACGTGGCTGCTACGGGCTTCTAGTAAGAACCGTTCTTACCTACGCATAGAAACCACAACGATTTTTCGTCAAGTTTGTTGTTTTAACCTTCAACAAGGACCAGCCGTAGTCAAATTCGATTCAACTAAAGTTGGAGAAACAGACACCCGCCAGCCACCTTTATGCAAAACAAGTTGCATGTCTGTCGATGGAACCGGTCTCATGAACGTGGTCATGTAAGGTTGGTCCGGGCCACTTCATCCAACAATACTGCCGAATCAAAATAAGAAGCTAGTGATAAGCAGTATGACTATGATCACCCACAACTCTTTGTGTTCTACTCATTCATATCATCTATGCATAGACCTGGCTCGGATGCCACTGTTGAGGAACGTAGCATGCAATTTCAATAAATTTTCTATGATCACACAAGATCTATCTAGGAGATGCATAGCAAAGAGAAGGGGAGAGTGTGTCCACGTACCCTCGTAGACCGAAAGAGGAAGCGTTAGCTTAACGCGGTTCATGGAGTCGAACGTCTTTGCGACCCAACCGATCAAGCACCAAACGTATGACACCTCCGAGTTCTGAACACGTTCAGCTCGATGACGTCCCTCGAACTCTTCATCCAGCAAAGTGTAGAGGGAGAGTTTCGTCAGCATGACGGCGTGGTGACGGTGATGGTGATGTGATCCGCGCAGGGCTTCACCTAAGCACTACGACAATATGATTGGAGGAGTAAACGGAGGATGGGGGCACCAAACACAGCTTAGAAACAATTGATGTCCTTTGGGGTGCTCCCTGCCCCCATATATAAAGGAGGAGAGGGGAGGAGGCCGGCCCTAGGGGGCGCGCCAAGTGGGGGGAAACCCACTAGGACTCCTAGTCCTAGTTGGCCCCCCTTCCTTCTTTCGGAGGGGGAAAGGGGGAAAGAGAGGGAGAGGGAGAAGGAAAGGGGGGCCGCACCCCCTCCCCTTGTCCAATTTGGACTCCCCATTGGGGGGCACACCTTGTGGGCTGCCCTCTCTCTCCCCTATGGCCCATGTGGCCCATTACTTTCCCCGGGGGGTTCCGGTAACCCCTCGGTACTCCGATAAATATCCGAAACACTCTGAAACCATTCTGGTGTTCGAATACTATCGTCCAATATATCAATCTTTACCTCTCGACCATTTCGAGACTCCTCATCAAGTCTGTGATGTCATCCGAGGCTCCGAACAATCTTCGATCACCAAAACACATAACTCATAATACAAATCGTCATCGAACGTTAAGCGTGCGGACCCTACGGGTTCGAGAACTATGTAGACATGACCGAGACACATCTCTGATCAATAACCAATAGCGGAACCTGGATACTCATATTGGTTCCTACATATTCTACGAAGATCTTTATCGGTCAAACCGCAATGACAACGTACGTCATTCCCTTTGTCATCGGTATGTTACTTGCCCAAGATTCGATCGTGGGTATCCTCATACCTAGTTCAATCTCGTTACCGGCAAGTCTCTTTACTCATTCCGCAATTCATCATCCCATAACTAACTCATTAGTCATATTGCTTGCAAGGCTTATCATGATGTGCATTACCGAGAGGGCCCAGAGATACCTCTCCGATACTCAGAGCGACAAATCCTAATCTCGATCTATACCAACCCAACAAACACCTTCGGAGACACCTGTAGACCATCTTTATAATCACCCAGTTACATTGTGACGTTTGATAGCACACAAGGTGTTCCTCCGGTATTCGGGAGTTGCATAATCTCATAGTCAAAGGAATATGTATAAGTCATGAAGAAAGCAATAGCAATAAAACTTAATGATCATTATGCTAAGCTAACGGGTGGGTCTTGTCCATCACATGATTCTCCTAATGATGTGATCCCCTTCATCAAATGACAACACATGTCTATGGTCAGGAAACTTAACCATCTTTGATTAACGAGCTAGTCAAGTAGAGGCATACTAGGGACACTTTGTTTTGTCTATGTATTCACACATGTATCAAGTTTCCGGTTAATATAATTCTAGCATGAATAATAAACATTCATCATGATATAAGGAAATATAAATAACAACTTTATTATTGCCTCAAGGGCATATTTCTTTCAGGAGGAATCCGTGGCTGCTTTCAAGCAAAGTCGTGAGGAATTGAAGAAGGAGCTGGAGGATGTCGTCGCCCGGCGATCCATCGACGAGTAGAGACAGTAGCGACCCAGATCGTTGTCTGCGATTTCCTTCTTCTCTTGCCCTCATGTCTTCCGGGCTTTGCCGCATGTGGCATTTTAAATTATCCGGAATATGTAAGACAATTATTATCTGCGCCATTGTAAATTTGTCATTGTATTGTCCGTTGCCATTTTATTTGTCGTCGTATTATCCGTTGCCCCATGTGGCAATTTAAATTAGGCCGGAATACGAGTTGAAAACACGAACAAAGGAAATATTGCCATGGGATCACAAGCAAACACCCTCCGTCCAGGTGTTTTAATTAACCCATTAATGGAGAAGTTGTGAGCGAGGCGGGCGGCGGCTGGTGGATGGAGGTCAAAGAGCTCGCTTCCCGGTGAGCATGGGCGGCCTTGCTGCTCACACATGTCTCGTCGAGCCTGCACGGCGGACTTCTCCCGCTCGTCCCTGTCTAATCAAACAGCTTCACGCACGCCACCGAGTATGGTTAAATTTTGACACGATTCATATAGTACAACCGTTTGCGATATCAACGTGTCAGCTATTTGGTTCAAAAAGGACTTCGTTAGCTATTAATATGTGTGCCTTGTCTCAAACTGGATGAATTTTTACCACGACATATATGTGCCATGTCATGAAGCCATGCCAACTTTCGTGTTTTTTAGGTGAGTTTTCGATTTACTGGGATTTGAAAACCGAGATTCTCAATGTTTCAGGATGATAGAAGTTTGTAATTCATTCCCATTCCTTAAATGAGACCTAAACATGCACCCAATGACACATGTATGATTTCCCACCCATTTTGCTTCACTAGAGCATGTGCTTGTAGTTCAATTTGAATTATGGACTACATTAAATGCCTAGAAAACTTAATTAATATATACAATGCCAAACGAACCCTGAATAGTTTCAAATTTCAGCACTGCACTCCTGTTGTTCTATGTTGCCTATAAAAAACAAAGTTCAAGACGAGAAGAGGCAGGGATTATCATTTCGCTCACAAGAGGGGCATGTTTCCCAATCGGAACCATGAGGGTTGCGAGAAGTTTCGGTTTGTAACAGGCTTGTAATATAGCTTCACCCAAATTGGACAATTATATGTACCATGTAGTGACACCATGCCAAGTTTCATGATTTCCTGGTGAGTTTTGGATTTACAGAGATTTAAAAACCGAGATTCGCAATGTTTGTGGTCAAGCCAGGACGGCGAGACGGTTGAATTCGTTCCCATTCGTTCCATGGGACCTAAACATGCACCCCAAGGACAATGTACATTTTTTCTAGCCATTTTGGTGCACTGGAGCATGTATTTGTAGTTCGGATTTGAATTATGGACATTAAATGCCTAAAGACTCAATTAATGAAAAAAAGGTCAAACGAACCCTGAATAATTTCAAAGTTCAGCGCGAATCTCCCGTTGTTCCGTGTTGCGTGTAGAAGAAAATACAAGGCTAGAAGAGGGAACGATTATCGTTTCGCCCACAAGGGGACATGTTTCCCTATGAAACCACGAGGGTTCTTTGCGACAGGCTCCAATTTGTAAGAGGTTTATAATAAAGCTTGGCCCAAATTGACAATGTTTTTACCACGACATATATGTGCCATGACATGATACCATGCCACCTTTTATGACTTTCTGGTGAGTTTTGGATTTATGGGGATTTAAAAACCAAGATTCCAAATGTTTGAGGACGAGCCAGGACGCCAGTACGGTTGTAATTCATTCCCATTCCTGGCATGGGACCTAAACATGCACCCAAGGACACATGTATACTTTTTCTAGCCATTTTGGTGAACTGGAGCATGTATTTGTAGTTCGAATTTGAATTATGGACATTAAATGACTAGGAAACTCAATTAGTGTATAAAAAGGCCAAGGGAACCCTGAATATGTTTAAATTTCAGCATGGATATCCTGTCGTTCCATGTTACCGTAGAAGAAAATACAAGGCGTAAAGAGGCAGTGATTACGTTTCGCCACAAGGAGAACACATTTCCCTATCGGAACCACGAGGCTTCTTTGAGAGAAGCTCCAGTTTGTAAGAAGTTTGTAATAAAGCTTGGACCAAATTGGACAATGTTTTTACCATGACATATCTACCTAATAATAAAGCAAATTGGGTTTCCGCCGTCCGTCAAGCACTTTTTTGCAGAAAACCCCTGCATTTTTCATGAATTAACCCGCAGTACACACTTAAGTCATAACCGAACCGTTATTTTACATGTTTACGGAAACCCCCTGATGTATTAGATAATTCACCCGCCGATCATATATAAGTCAAACAAATGTTTTTCTAAATTATCCATATTTTTTAAACCGTAACTCCGATTTTAACATGTTATATATGAAAATTGATTAGAAAAATGTGTACAATCTGAATATGATGTTATTTTTTTGTTAAGTATTTTTTAAATATTAATTTAGAAGATATTTAAGTCAAACAAATATTTTTCTTAATTATCCATATCTATTAAACCATAACTCCGATTTTAACATGTTATATATGAAATTTAAATAGAAAAATATGTAGAATTTGAATATGATGTTATTTTTACCTATTAAATATTTTAAAATATTATTTTAAAAGCGAACTTGGAACCTATAGGGCACGTCCGTTTTTTTTTGTACCGCGACGATCTGGATTGCAAATAAACAACCACTAAAATCATAAAGAGACGAAAGAAAACATCGATAACCACACATGAGCACCTCTGAAAAAACTGGTAGGGGAAAAGCAACATTCAAACACACTTTGGTTTATGTGAACAATGAGGCCACTGACGGTGAGAAAGGAGGATAAGCGGCAACATAAAAATGACGCCTCGCTAAAATAAAGGGCATAAACATATTATGGTTATTGGGTTAAGAGTGTGTGTTATTTTT